>NC_064931.1:851563762-851866792 GCF_023897955.1 Schistocerca gregaria
AGGTTTAAGTAGTCCTACGTTCTAGGGGACTGATGACTTCAGATGTTAAGTCCCATAGTGCTCAGAGCCATTTGAACCCTCCCGCAAATCAACCAACCAGTTCTCAGTTTGACTTGGGGAAGAGCGTACCCACAAAATATGCTGTTTACGGGCTGTTAAGTAAGAGCGTGACCGTCATTATACACAGACGGTAGAAGATAGCGGCTTAGTTCTTTAATAGACCTATAGAGGAAAGCTTTGTCCTTTCGTGCAATGTCCAATAGCTTTAGTTTACTTCGAATTCTTGACTGAGACACACAAGAAAAGACGGAAGTGCAGCTTACTAGTGGCATTTTGGCGCTGTTTCTCTGTAGCCATCATAAAGGTCGGAAGACGAGTCATGCCGTCTAAATATAAGAGGAAATCAAAGTCATTTGTATAAAATTAGGTAACGCGCTATAAATTGGTTAAAAACGTGGATGACTTTGACGATGCGCATCTGTCATATCCCTACTTTTGTATCTCAGTCAATAATTGAAAATAAATTAATGCTTTATGGGCGTTGTATGAAGGTCAAAGGTTCTCTCTATTGGTCTGTAAAAGAACTAAGGCGATATCTTTTGCCATTTGTGTGTAATTCCGACCACGTTCCTGTTTAACAGACTGTACATTATGGGATTACGGAATCAGCTCAACAATTGTTGACTTCATAACAGGGAAGTAGGAAGCATAAGAATGTCTTCCAGTGTCCAACAAACAGGAAAGAAATTTGAATCTGACCGGGCGCATGACGCGTAGAGGGTGCCAGAAGGTTCTGCTCTCGGGCCATTGCTTCTATTGGTATACATCTATGATCTGCCACTAAACGTGACAGAAGACACAATTTTTTTATTCTTTGAAGATGACATAAGTGTTCTTGTGACAGACATTGAATATAATGCAAACGATGTAGCTCATAGGATGGGACAGAAAAACACTTAACTGTAACAAACCGCATTAGACAGTTTCTGACACGGAACTTTTTCAAAAGCCGGATTTTATTGTCCAAAGGTGAACAACCATTGAAAATGGTTGAAATGGCTCTGAGCACTATGGGACTTAACATCTGAAGTCATCAGTCCCCTAGAACTTAGAATTACGTAAACCTAACTAACCTAAGGACATCACACACATCTATGGCCGAGGCAGGATTCGAACCTGCGACCGTAGCAGTCGTGCGGTTCCGGACTGAAGTACTTAGAACCGCTCGTCCACAACAGCCGGCAACAATTATTGAAGCCGACCATTTTAAATTCGTATAACTGAGGTTTTGATGGAATGCTTTTTCGGAAGTATCACGCACAAATTTTTTTGCAGAATCTGTATGCTTCTATCATCACCATCAGAATGATTTCCACTGTGTGTGACACAGAAATGCCAAGGCTTGTTAACTCTGCCTACTTACATTCTGTTTCGTCGTATGGTGTTATATCCTGGGGCAGGTCTGTGCGTTCATCTAAAATATTCCTGCCCAGAAACGGGCACTTAGACTGATCTGCAGTGTCAGTTCGCGAAGTTTGTGTATACGGTTATTAACGTGTCTGAATTCTCACTTTGCAATCCCTGTATGTATATTCCATCGTGGAATTTGTTTTTGACAATGCTGACGCATTCAGAAGATACTAAACATTCATTAAGTAAGCACTAAGCGGATAAACGATACACACTTAGATAACACTTTCTTAAGTATTGTACACAGATATGGGAACAATTCAGCAGATTTCATTTTCAATTGTCCTCCAGCAGAAGTGAAAAAAAAAAACCATACATCTCATAAAAGTATATGTATGTATGTTCCACATCTCGTAAACCAATGGATCGATCTTAACCAACCTTGGTACACATATCACTTACTGCCTGGAAAGAACACCATGAGGTAAGAACCAACTATCTCTGAAAGGGGTGGAAGAGAAAAGGAGGGTAGCTCATGAGGCGCAAATGGCCAGATTATATTCATCCAGTATTTGAGAATGAGACGACTTACAGACTTACAAGAAACGTTACACATAATTTTAAACCTTCAGGAGTCTTTTTCTCGCTGAGAGCCACACAAAAATATGAAAGGAAAACAGTTTGTCGCTTACTACACTGATCAGCCATAACATGAACATAATAGCCGGTCTATCAGTATTTTGCACGGATAACAGCAGCGACGTGGAAGCAATGAGCCTTCGGTAGGTCTCTGGAAGGAGACGGCACCACATCTACACACACAAGTCACCAATTCCCGTAAATTGTGGACAGGGGGCGATGAGCTCTGACGCCATGTTCAATCTCGTCCAAGATGTGTCCGATGCGGTTCAGATCTGGCGAATTGGGAGCCCAGCGCATCAATTGGAACTCGCCACTCTGGTCCTTCAACGACACCATCGCAAAAAAATGATCGTCATGAAGAGGTGTACGTGGTCTGCAACCAGTGTACGGTACTATTGGCCGTCATGGTGCCTTGCACGAGCTCCGCTGGACCCACGGATGTCCATGTGAATGTTCCCCAGAACATACACTACTGGCCATTAAAATTGCTGCACCAAGAAGAAATGCAGATGATAAACGGGTATTCATTAGACAAATATACACGCCTGGAAATGGAAAAAAGAACACATTGACACCGGTGTGTCAGACCCACCATACTTGCTCCGGACACTGCGAGAGGGCTGTACAAGCAATGATCACACGCACGGCACAGCGGACACACCAGGAACCAAGGTGTTGGCCGTCGAATGGCGCTAGCTGCGCAGCATTTGTGCACCGCCGCCGTCAGTGTCAGCCAGTTTGCCGTGGCATACGGAGCTCCATCGCAGTCTTTAACACTGGTAGCATGCCGCGACAGCGTGGACGTGAACCGTATGTGCAGCTGACGGACTTTGAGCGAGGGCGTATAGTGGGCATGCGGGAGGCCGGCTGGACGTACCGCCGAATTGCTCAACACGTGGGGCGTGAGGTCTCCACAGTACATTGATGTTGTCTCCAGTGGTCGGCGGAAGGTGCACGTGCCCGTCGACCTGGGACCGGACCGCAGCGACGCACGGATGCACGCCAAGACCGTAGGATCCTACGCAGTGCCGTAGGGGACCGCACCGCCACTTCCCAGCAAATTAGGGACACTGTTGCTCCTGGGGTATCGGCGAGGACCATTAGCAACCGTTTCCATGAAGCTGGGCTACGGTCCCGCACACTGTTAGGCCGTCTTCCACTCACGCCCCAACATCGTGCTGCCCGCCTCCAGTGGTGTCGCGACAGGTATGAATGGAGGGACGAATGGAGACGTGTCGTCTTCAGCGATGAGAGTCGCTTCTGCCTTGGTGCCAATGATGGTAGTATGCGTGTTTGGCGCCGTGCAGGTGAGCGCCACAATCAGGACTGCATACGACCGAGGCACACAGGGCCAACACCCGGCATCATGGTGTGGGGAGCGATCTCCTACACTCGCCGTACACCTCTGGTGATCGTCGAGGAGACACTGAATAGTGCACGGTACATCCAAATCGTCATCGAACCCATCGTTCTACCATTCCTAGACCGGCAAGGGAACTTGCTGTTCCAACAGGACAATGCACGTCCGCATGTATCTCGTGCCACCCAACGTGCTCTAGAAGGTGTAAGTCAACTACCCTGGCCAGCAAAATCTCCGGATCTGTCCCCCATTGAGCATGTTTGGGACTGGATGAAGCGTCGTCTCACGCGGTCTGCACGTCCAGCACGAACGCTGGTCCAACTGAGGCGCCAGGTGGAAATGGCATGGCAAGCCGTTCCACAGGACTACATCCAGCATCTCTACTATCGTCTCCATGGGAGAATAGCAGCCTGCATTGCTGCGAAAGGTGGATATACACTGTACTAGTGCCGACATTGTGCATGCTCTGTTGCCTGTGTCTATGTGCCTGTGGTTCTGTCAGTGTGATCATGTGATGTATCTGACCCCAGGAATGTGTCAATAAAGTTTCCCCTTCCTGGGACAATGAATTCACGGTGTTCTTATTTCAATTTCCAGGAGTGTATTACACTAGAACTGACATACAGTACTACCACTTCTGCCCGTAATAACGGCCTTGATACACCTGGGCATTGAGTCAAACAGAGCTTGGATGGCGTGTACAGGTACAGCTGCCCATGCAGCTTCAATACGATACAAAGCCCCCCCCCCCCCCCCCCCCCTGTGGGTCTGGGGTAAGAACAGGCCCGAGGTAGTCCTGCCTGTCGTAAGAGGCGACTAAAAGGAGTTTCAACTGTTTCGGCCTTCCATGTGATTGTCCCCCTTGGGGTTTGACCTCCATTTTTCAAAATTCTACAGAAGTACGTGCCTTTTGGGGAAGAACGCCTTACATGGTGTATCACTGGCCATCAGTGCACTAAGACCTTGGCACTCAGCATTGTAACGGCGTTGTAACCGCACCCACTATTCCTCACATTGCGCCTAAATGCCTGATGTGTTGCACATATTACGCCCATAGTGCGTCCCCATCTGCACCTACGATCATGATGGACTTTCCATGGCACCCGAAATCCAGCACGGTAGCCAGCCCGTTGTGGTGGGGTCGTTATGTACCCACTAGGTTGTAGCCCCCTGACAACACAGGGATCGTACTGACGATACCTGAGATGCACCCTCCCGACGTCGGCCAAGGAGTAGATGACCGTCTCCTTGGGGCACGAGGACTCCCGGCAACGGTCATCCTGCCAGGTGGCCGTTGCTGAGGCTGGGTGGCGCCCGTGGGGAGAGTCCCTAGTCGGAATAGGTGGCATCGGGGCGGACGTTTCGCAGATGAATCGTCAACATGTATCAGATCGTTCTGCGGCCGAGTCTTTTAAAAAGAAAGGTACTGTCTCTGGTTCTGGTTCTCCTGCCCTTACCCACTTGGTCACTCCCTGGGAGGAAGGACAGGCTCGCCGGCTTGGGGCGAAGTACTTCCCCCGCTATTTAGTCTGTTCTCGGACGATCGCCACCTCCAAGCCCATGTTCTTTGTCCAGCACATCGAGGACATCTTCGGGGAAATCGAGGCTCTCAGTAAAATGCGTTTGGGGTCCGTTCTTATAAAGACCACATTCTCCACACAGTCGGCGGCGCTCCAGGCGTGCGACCGACTAGGGGACATCCCAGTGTCCATTGTCCCGCATCTGGCACTGAATAGGACGCAGGGGGTTATTTTTCATCGGGACCTCCTGCTGCAATTTGATGAGGAGCTCAGGGGCAACCTGGAGCCCTGAGGCGTGCATTTCGTCCGGCGAGTCCAGCGCGGCCCCAAAGACCGTCGCATCGACACCGGGGTCTTTATCCTCGCCTTCGAGGGGGACGTTCTCCTGGAGAAGGTAAAGGTGATGTGCTACAGGTGCGACGTGCGACCTTACATCCCGTCTCCTATGCGCTGATTTCGGTGTTTGCACTTCGGGCACATGTCGTCATGGTGTGAGGCTGAGCCCCTTTGTGGCGGTTGAGGACGTCCTCTTCGTGAGGAACATACATGCACCCCACCACCTTGGTGCGTCAGTTGTCCTGGCCTTCACTCGCCTAGATCTTTAGACTGCCCCGCGTATCAGAAGAAGAAGAAGATTCAAGAATTGAAAACTCTGGACCGTCTCTCTTATTTTGAGGCCAGGAAGAAGTATGACCACCTCCATCCCGTGACATTGACAACTTCGTTTGCCTCAGTCGTGTCCACTCCTTCCACAGTATCCTCACCCTCCTCCTCCTCACCCCATCTGGGGTCTATGCCTCCACCTCCCAAATGCCTCCCTTCCAAATCCTCCTACCTCGCGGCCCCTGCCCCCTTTGCCCCAGGGGCCACCCTTCCTGCTCCTCCCCCTCCACCGCCTGGGAAGCGATCCTCTTCTCAGGCGTCCATCGGGGAAACATTCCGGACCCTGGTTTCCGAGGTCCAGCGTTCCAAAACGGATCCCGCGCGTGAGGACCTTCTTCGGGTTCAGCCCACCATCCCCATGCCTCATCGGACTTCCAAGAAGGCCTCCAAGAAAAAGTATTTATCCCCCTCTCCACCCCGGCGCGTTTCGTCTGACGCTCCATCCGTGAGTCGCTGCTCCCGGCCGTCCTCAGATTCGCCGGGACGCTCTGCTGCCGGGCGCTCAGCTGGCCTGTCGTCGGCGAATGATGCTGCCCCTCCTACGCAACCCAGGAATGCGGCCACAGCTGGTGACGACTCGATGGAACAGGATCCGCCTCCCGCCGGTTGTAGCGTTGTTCCCACGAAACCAGGCCCTCCTCGGCCGTCGAGGTGACCAGCTTTTCACCTGTTTCGTTCCCCATTTTTTCTGACTAGCGATGGCTTTGTTACATTGGAACATAAGAGGTATTCGATCTGATCACAAGGAATTACAACTGCTTCTCCGCCTGCACTGTCTGCTCGTCCTTGGTCTCCAGGAAACCAAGTTGCGCTCAACTGACCATATTGCTTTTACCCACTATACCTCAGAGTGGTCTGACCTCACCTCTGTGGACGGTATTGCAGCTCATGGTGGGGTCATGTTGCTCGTTCGGGACGATGTCTATTACCATCCCATCCCATTGAACACCACACTCCAAGCAATAGCTGTCCATATTACTCTTTCTGCCTTTACTTTTTCTGTTTGTACTGTCTACACTCCATCGTCATCTGCAGTTAGTCGGGCTGACATGATGCACCTTATTGTTCAGCTTCCTCCACCGTTTTTATTGTTTGGCGACTTCAATGCCCATCATCCCCTTTGGGGCTCTCCTGCATCCTATCAGAGAGGCTCCCTCTTGGCGGATGTCTTCAACCATCTCAATCTTGTCTGCCTCAATACTGGTGTCCCGACTTTCCTCTCGGACTCTACTCATACCTACTCCCACTTGGACCTCTCGATCTGTTCTACCACTCTTGCCCGTCGGTTCGAGTGGTATGTCCTTTCTGACACCTATTCGAGCAACCATTTCCCCTGTGTCGTTCGTCTCCTGCAGAACACCCCATCCCCACGTCCTTCGAGATGGAACATACCGAAAGCTGACTGGGGACTTTACTCCTCCCTGGCGACCTTTCCGGACCACGATTTTCTCAGTTGTGACAGTCAGGTCGAATACCTCACGGCTGTTATCATCAATGCTGCCGAACGTTCCATTCCTCGTACTACCTCTTCTTCACGTCGCGTTTCCATTCCCCGGTGGAATGAGGCTTGTGGAGACGACGACGTGCTTTACGCACCTTTCGCCGCCATCCTACGTTGGTGAATTGTATTGGATACAAACGACTCCGAGCGCAATGCCGTAGAGTCATCAAAGACATTAACAGTTTTACTCCCTCTTCTGTCGTCTGGGGTGGCCTGCGCCGGCTGTCGGGCATTAAGGCCCACTCCTCGGTACCTGGCCTGACTTCAGATAATGAGGTACTTAGTGATCCTGTGGATGTCTCCAACGCCTTCGGACGCTTTTTCGCGGAGGTTTCAAGCTCCGCCCATTACCGCCCTGCCTTCCTTCCCAGGAAAGAGACAGAAGAGGCTCGGCGACCTTCCTTCCACTCGCTGAATCTGGAAAATTATAATGCCCCCTTTACTATGCGGGAACTTGAACGTGCACTTGCACTGTCCCGGTCCTCTGCTCCCGGGCCAGATGCCATTCACGTTCAGATGCTGACACACCTTTCTCCAGCAGGCAAAAGCTTTCTTCTTCGTACCTACAATCGCGTCTGGTCCGAAGGTCAAGTCCCCATGCGTTGGCGTGACGCCGTCGTTGTTCCTATACCCAAACCCGGGAAGGATCGACGCCTTCCTTCTAGTTACCGCCCCATTTCTCTTACAAGCTGTGTCTGTAAGGTGATGGAGCGCATGGTTAACCCTCGGTTAGTTTGGATTCTTGAATCTCGACGGCTACTTACCAATGTTCAATGCGGCTTTCGTCGCCGTCGCTCCGCTGTTGACCACCTTGTGACCTTGTGGACATTCATCATGACCAACTTTTTGCAAAAGCGCCAAACGGTAGCCGTGTTCTTCGATTTGGAGAAGGCTTATGATACCTGTTGGAGAGGAGGTATCCTCCGCACTATGCACAGGTGGGGTCCACGCGGTCGCCTGCCCCTTTTTATTGATTCCTTTTCAACAGATCGAAAGTTTAGGGTACGTGTGGGTTCTGTATTGTCCGACGTCTTCCTCCAGGAGAACGGAGTGCCTCAGGACTCCGTCTTGAGCGTAGCCCTTTTTGCCATAGCGATCAATCCAATTCTGGATTGCATTCCACCTAATGTCTCAGGCTCTCTTTTTGTCGATGACTTCGCGGTCTACTGCGGTGCCCAGAGAACATGCTTCCTGGATCGCTGCCTTCAGCGTTGTTTTGACAGCCTATTCTCATGGAGTGTGGCTAATGGCTTCCGGTTCTCTGAAGAGAAGACGGTTTGCATCAGCTTCCGCCATCCTTACATCTCGGTCCCTTTGTTCTCCCATTCGTGGAAACAACTAAGTTTCTAGGGCTCACACTGGACTGGAAACTTTGTTGGTCTCCGCACGTCTCTTATTTGGCTGCCCGTTGTACACGTTCCCTTGATGTCCTCAGAGTTCTTAGTGGTTCATCTTGGGGAGCGGATCGCACTGTCCTGCTTCGCTGGATTATGGGAGCCTTGTCTACTCGTCTGCTCGGCCATCCCTCTTACGCCGTCTCAACTCCATCCACCATCGGGGATTACGTCTTGCGACCGGAGCATTCTACACTAGTCCCGTCGAGTGTCTTTATGCTGAAGCTGCCGAATTACCATTGGCCTACCGGCGCGGCGTACTGCTTTGTCGGTATGCCTGCCGGCTGTTGTCAATGCCCGACCACCCCTCTTATCAGTCCTTCTTCGCCAATTCTCTCGACCTTCAATATGGTTGTACGTGTCTGCCCTGCTGCCCCCTGGAGTCCGCTTTCGTCGCCTGCTTTGACAATTGGATTTTGCCCTCCCTACCACCTACAGAGAGGGTGAGAGCCCGACACCACCTTGGCTCCAGGCTCCGGTTCATATTCATCTCGACCTCAGCTCGCTCCCGAAGGAGGGTACTCCGGCTGCGGTGTATTGCTCACGGTTTGTCGAACTTCGTGCACGACTTGCCAGTCACACCTTTATTTGCACTGATGGCTTCAAAACCGACGATGGTGTCGGCTGTGCCTTTGTCGTCGGGGCCGTCACCTTTAAATACCGGCTCCTAAACCAGTGTTCCAGCTGTACGGCCGAGCTTCTTGCTCTCCATCAGGCCGTTCAGTATTCTCGCCGCCACCGCCATTCATCGTATGTACTCTGCTCTAATTCACTCAGTGCTCTTGAGAGCCTTGGAGCTCCATATCCGGTCCATCCCTTGGTACAACGGATCCAGCAGTGTTTTGCTCATGATGGCCCTCCTGTCAGCTTTCTGTGGGTTCCCGGCCGTGTAGGAGTGCCTGGGAATGAGGCTGCTGATGCTGCAGCCAAGGCTGCAGTCCTCCTGCCTCGGCCAGCCTCTCATTGTGTCCCGTCATCTGACATGAGTGGGGTTGTTGGGCAACGGATTTCCTTAAACTGGCGGCAACGACTAAGTGCGGAGATTGAACAACAAATCAACTCGGTAAGTGATGACGCGGTGCGACAGTCGTAAGAACTACGGTAACATAATGGTGTTCAGTGATTTCTATCATGAACGGTATCCCGGCCGTATAAGGTGGCAAACAATTATGCAATGATACTCGTTGAAAACAACGCGCGGCTTGTTTCGTCACGTCGATCAACACATATTGTTTCCGTACTGACTGTGAGCTGTTCAAATGGTTCAGATGGCTCTGAGCACTATGGGACTTAACGTCTGAGGTCATCAGTCCCCTAGAACCTAGAACTACTTAACCTAACTAACCTAAGGACATCACACACATCCATGCCCGAGGCAGGATTCGGACCTGCGACCGTAGTGGTTGAGCGGTTCCAGACTGTAGCGCCTAGAACCGCTCGGCCACCTCGGTCGGCACTGTGAGCTGTACAATGATACCAACATATTTCATTTTAGACTTTGAAATCATTCTTTACTTGCCACAAACACAGCTCCCGTGTCCTCCAAGACTATCCAGCTGGTTTTGAGTCCCCGAAACCGCTCAGTGCACCAGTCTAAAGTTAAGAATTCAGAGTGATGCCCCCTGCTGTAGCTGTCGACTTCTAGAAGCCGTTACCAGCGAGATCTTTGAGAAGGGAGTAACCGCCAAATGACTGTCTAGTCCTAAGTGAACCCATACATAGTGCATTATATTCTTATTAATCAAGTGTAAAATTTAACGACGTGATTTTCGAATCAGAATTTCGAGCACAATTCTAAATCGCATGCTTTAGCAGACCAGTGTCTGAATAATATTCATTGAACTTCCTTTGTGAAACATGCTTCCGCTATTTTTGGAAAGTCATGACCACTGGTACATTTTTTAGTTTGCTGTAGTACTTTAGTCGAAATACAAGTGGATGCACATGGTTCCAACCAGCATTCGTAGCAGAGGTCGCTAACCTCTGCGATGGCGTTCGACTCGGAAGTAGCCCTGGTTCAAAATGGTTCAAATGGCTCTGAGCACTATGGGACTTAACATCTGAGGTCATCAGTCCCCTAGAACTTAGAACTACTTAAACCGTACTAACCTAAGGACATCACACACATCCATGCCCAAGGCAGGATTCGAACCTGCGACCGTAGCGGTCTCGTGGTTCCAGACTGTAGCGCCTAGAACCGATCGGCCACACCTTCCGGCTGTCAGTATTTGGCCGGCAAGGTGAGCACTGGTGGTAGAAGGTTCCTGTTCCCCAATCTTTGTACCAATATTAAGGATTAAATTGCACACATCACCGCACTATCTCATGAAGTGACGGCATGTGACACAGTAGATGGGGACGTTAAGCTCGGCACACACCTGGCACTTTCCGAGAGGAGTACGCCATCTGCCAACACCGGGTTCCACCCTCTACCTTCCTTTTATCCATCACATCGTAAACACACTTGACACTTCACGATAAATAAAAATGTGTGTGAAATCTTATGGGACTTAATTGGTAAGGTCATCAGTCCCTAAGCTTTCACACTTCTAAACCTAAATTATCGTAAGGACAAACACACACACCCATGCCCGAGGGAGGACTCGAACCTCCAACGGGACCTGCCGCACAGTCCAGACTCTCCGGATTCGGAATCGACCAATGTGCGTTGTTACTTCTCAGGTGAACACAAGTGGAAGAGCACGGTGGCAGTGGGCGTCCGTCTAGGTACAGGAAATTCTTAACTGTTCGACAGTCAGAAAATCCTAGAGACGTTTCCGTGCCCGCAGACGAGGAAAGTCGATGCGGACAATTGGCTGCCCAGAGGGGAAGCGAAAGTAAGTGGAGGCCATAAAACACGGAGGCGGCGGCGCGCCCGCAACACGGTTCTGGCGACAGCGCTGATGGCCCACACGGAGGCACACTCGCGCAGATGGGAATTCACCCACGTGAACACGAGTCGATTACTTAATCGATGCCGTTCACAACACTCGCCATTTCGTCCGCAACGGTCCTCGGCTTATTAAACCATCAAATAGGACCCTCGCCTGATCGAGATTTGGAACAAGTGAAATCTGATTAACTATAGCTAGTTACCACTCAGACGAACGGACGTCGCAAGTTTACACAGTTTTCACTGAATTTAAGGGAATCCGGAACCTAAAAATGAAGAAATTGGGTTTTCAGTTTATTGTGAAATAAAATACTACAGATCTTCCTCTTTAAAATGACATATTAATCTTACCTTTAGCTCAACTCCAAGTACTGAAAACATTATTTTCAATAATGTGCTGTATAATGCATGTCGCGACATTGAATTTCCATGGATACATGTTCATTGAAAACATCGTTATTCAAAACTTCCGGTCTTTCCAAAGAATTTATATTAAATTGGCAACACGATTTGATAGACAATTGTTTTGTCTGCGTATTGTAGTCTTTGGATACTGTTGCTTACATTGAGCATTTGGTGGTTATTGCAGGATTTGTTGTATTTCTATTGCGTAACTGGAACTTAACAAATATGCCTCGATTTAATAACAGAGTTTACAAGAGAAAGAAGCCTCCTCCGAGGTACACTAGTGGAACTGTGACAATATCTGCGACCTTGGGAAATGATTCTGAAAATAGTGAGGTCATTCATGAAGTGAAATCTACTCCTGTCTCTAGTACAAGCAACAAGTTGCATGTATCAACTGAAAAACACTGCAGTTTATTGGAGAAGTGTAGTGAGGATAATGTGAACGAAATAATTAATATTTCATTGCTCTCAAAGGCGATTGAGAGTTCAGTATTGTGTAAGGAATGTTGCAAATTGAGTATATCAGTAAATGTCAAGCGACACATAGGGCTTGCAGCAGAAATCTCTCTCCATTGTACTAGTTGTCATTACAGTGTTTCATTTTGGAACTCAGAATATGTCGGAATAGGCCAAGGTGAAAGTGATAGTGAGAAAAGCAAGTACTATGGAGCAAATATTAGATATGTTTATGCTCTAAGGTCAATCGGTAAGGGATACTCTTCTGGTCAAATGTTTTGTGGTGTAATGAATCTACCACCACCACCAACGAAATTCTCAAAATATAACTCGGTTGTTGGATCCTGTGTTGAAGATATTGCCCAATAATCCATGAAAGAAGCAGTGGAGAAGGCTGTGGCGGTGAATGAAGAAATTCCAGATGTTCAGAATCCTCGGGACCTGACTGTAGCACTAGATGGTACATGGCAGAAGCGCGGGCACACTTCACATAATGGGGTATTAACGGCAACAAGTGCCGATACTACAAAAGTTATAGATGTTGTAACTAAATCCAAGCACTGTAGGTGTCCTAAAAGAGTGAAGTATGAGCATGCAGAAAACAGTCGAAGGGATTACAGTGGGTCTAGTGGGGCCATGGAAGTTTCCGGTGTGAAAGACATTTTCAGTCGCTCTCTTCTGTGGTACAAGGTCAGACACCTACAGTTCCCGGGTGATGGTGATTCGAAGTCTTTTGCTGCTGCATCTGAGCTGAAAAAAACCTATGGGTGGAGCTAAAAGATTGACAGACGAGGTAATCAACAGATTGCAGAGAGACTATGGACTGGCAATGAGACAAAATACTCACAGTGTTGATGCAATGGAAAAGGCTGTAATGGCACTTTACTACCACACCTTATCGACTGACGAGGAACCACTACATGGACTATGCCCGCAGGGACCCAATTCCTGGAGCAAGTACAACAAATATCGGGGATCTGAACGTGTATACAAACATCACAGTCTACCACAAACTGTCATGAAGGCTATAAAACCAATTTTCAGAGATCTTTCTGCAACTGAACTTTTGAAGAAATGTCTCCATGGACGTACACAAAATCAAAATGAGTGTGAATAACGTAATTTGGACCAGAATCCCAAAAAATGTGTTTTTGGATCTTCATACTCTACATTTTGGAGTATATGATGCCATTGCTACGTACAACAAAGGTAACATTAGGAAGTGCAATGTGCTGCAGAAGTTGGATGTGATGCCTGGAAAGTTCATGGTGAGTGCAATGATGTCGATAGACGATGAGAGGAAACGGGATGCTGAAAGGGAAGAAAAGGAGTGTGAGAAGCAAGCCAGACAAAGAATGAAAGGTGTGAAAAGAAGGCTAGATGAGGAGATGTCTAGTGACAGTGAAAACCCCTCTTATGGACTCCACTAAAATGTTAGTGAAACTTTGAAACTTGTTTTCCAGAAGTTCACGTTTTTGCCATATAAGGAACATTTTCTGCTAAACTATTAGAGATAAAGACTTAAAATTTTCAAGGAATGTAAACAGTGCCAATATACACCTTGTATCATAGCCTTTTTGTGAGACATAATTGATAACAGACAATATTTCAGAGAAACTATGCCAAAAATGTGTCAATTACTTTCAGTAACAAAATAATTAATATCTTCCCAAAAAACACCAATAAATTAAAATCCATATGGTACATGGTATTAAATATATGTAATATTGTACTGTAAAAGTTTCATCATTCTGGTGTTAATAGTTCATAAGAAAATGTTCCTTACATTTAACGTTGGAGGTATAGGACGTTCCGGGTCCCCTTAACAATTTGACGAACTCTGCATGCATCATGGCACATACTACTCACCTAAACTAATAAGAAACCCCTCGAGTGCGAGGTCGCAAGTTCAATCTTTAGTGCGTCTCATTTGAAAGTGTTGTGTTAACATCACGCGAGGAAAAATATTAGCAAGAAATGTCTCATGATGTGCATCAGTAGGCGACAGAAAGCGATTGTTCGGGAGGTACAGAGATCTGCCTTCTACGGGATGTACGTATTACACTTCGCAAAATGGACATCGTCGACATTCAAGGAATGTTGGCTTGTATCATGAACACCGAATGAAAAATGGCGCGCTGCAGTGATCACAAAGTTTCACATCGTCAAGATCTAAGGCGAGCTCCTTGGGGATTACAAACAGTGCAGGCTATTCAGCTAAGTATCCATTCTTAGAAATGCATGTGGAGGCATGTTGGTATAAGGGGATGATGAGAACTGATGGAATGTGATGGCATGCAACCGACTGCGAAATTGTCTGTCGTGCAGTTTGTCGTGCAACGGGCTTTCTTTCAGACTCAGGTGCAGATTGTGCGATAATACCTTAAATAAGCACGGAGAAAACAAACTTCAGAGGCTGGATTTGTCGAGTGACTCCAGGTGGTACCAACTGCAATGCCACACACTTTTCAGGCGAGGTAGTTTGGTGTAAGGAAGTATGATTTTTATACGCAGACCAGGAATGAAGCAAAAGCAAGTTATTTTGACCGGCTATTAGCCATAAACATCTCATACCATAGTTGTAGTTCTCTTTTGGCCATTTTTCCACTGTTGCTGGTTGTGACATCAATATTCCCTACTGCACTTGCAAGATCACGCATACGACAAAGGATCGTAAGGGGCAGAGCACCTCCAACTAACGTATCGCAGCGCAAGTAACTTCCCAGCCTATTTACCATTCAGATTAGCAGTCGAAATGATTGCATACGAGTGCGTTAAGGCACTGATGTTAGTTGATCTTGATACAACTCTCTTGGTACCTTTAATTTCCAGGGTTCCTTTAATATAAATTTCCCCTACAAATTCCGATTCGTCGGAGTTGGAAACAAATTCCTTACTGAATGACAGCATACCTTTGTTTATCTCATCCACAAATTTTCGAACCTAGTCCTCAGTTTGCTGTGCATCGTCAGGATGAGGCTTTGTTTGAAATTTCCTTATCTTACGTCCTCGAATTCCGTAGCACTGCTGTGCGGGGTAGCCGAGCGGTCTCAGGCGTCTTGTTACGGTCCGCGCAGCTTCCCCCGTCGGAGGTTCGAATCCTCCCTCGGTCATCGGTGTGTGTGTCATTCTTAGCTTAAGTTAGTTCAAGTTAGATTAAGTAGTGTGTAAGCGTAGGGACCGATGACCTCAGCAGTTGTTGCCGTAAGACCTTACACAGATTTCCAGTTTTCTGTAGCGCTGACTGGGGTTATGCAACCATACATTGCTTCCCTTGAATTCACTGTAGTCTATGTGCATAACGTATCACGCACATCCTGTAAACTGTATTGAGCATCCCTGAAACGCGCCAAAACCAGTTCTCATAACAAGTACGCCTTGTCCCCCTCGAGTATCCGTAGTTTTTCTTATGTACCACACGGTCATATTGCTGCGGACTTACTAGTAATCTGTTCAAAACTGGTTTTTTATTATTATTACTATGCTGTGGATGACCTTCCACTTATAACCGAGTTTAGTACCCACTACGTGGACAACGACTGTCCTTTACTACGTTTCACTGGCTCCCTGTCCGACATGGATGATGAACTACATAGCTCGACATCCATCTCAGTATAAGCACGGATCTTCATCATTCTATCCCTCATGTACATCGTCTGCACAGACAAGTTTATACGACTAAACACATTCCATTGACTTATCTTTGCAGAAACACTTGTATTTCATCTGCCAGTTCTTTCCAACTCTACGAAATTTGTTGCTTTCCTTTCTCACGAAATGTCAACTTCGGCAACTGTTGTAGATATGATGCAACGTTCTCTTTGTTTATCGTTGCCATTGCTCTGCTTTGTATCAACACTACTATCTCTGTAGCACTGTTGTGAGTTACTCTTCGACTATGCGGGTCAACTACGCTCCATAGCCTCATGCTGTGATCACCACTGGATACCTCCAATCCCAGCCCCTGATGCCATTAGCAGACAATATTATGGTTGCGTGGAAGACTATATGTGGGGCGTCGAATGCCATAAACATCATTTGCCTTTTGCGACCTCGCATTCAAGGGGTTCCTGGTAAGACCAATATTCGACGTCACTCCAGTGGGTGAGCTGTTCGTAGTGCAACTATACCGTAGAGGAACAGCGCAGCAAAGTATTCGTAACTTAGTCTAGATACTACACAGGCAAGAGACAGCCGTGCTGTTAAATTTCCTAAAATTTCGAAATTAGAGCTACGCTCCCATTTTTTTCCTATTTACTGCTTATCTGTACTTGGATAAACTTGTCGTTCTATCGATAATTTTTGACGCTCGCATCTGTCCGTTCCAAGATGGTGTGTGAAAATCATCACTTATATATGTACGTATGTGCCGTGAATGATGTTATCTTCCTATCACGTTCGTGTATCACATGCATTTCACTGTAAGGTGCAGTTACATGTAACTCTACTATTTTTTTATCTGCACGTAACTTATCTCGAAATATTTGATATTATTTCTTCATCAGCTACAAATCAGATTGTTTAGTATTTACGTTTTCCAGTCACATTAATGTGACCACCTGTCACAAACCTAAACAACCACCTTTCGCAGTGTGAACCGCTGCGAGACGTGCAAGAAGAGAGTCAGTGAGGTTCTGGAAGGTACTGAGTGAGACGTCGAGCCATGCCGTCTATAGTGTCGTGGCCAGCCGCGCTAGGAGCGATCAAGTTGGTCCCACACATTCTCGATTGGGTGGTCAAGTGAGCACTGTAAACTCATCCTGGTACTCTTCGAAACACTCACGTACACTGCGAGCTGTATGACACGTTGCATTGTCGTGCTGGTAAATGTCATCGTGCCGAGGACAATCAAACTGCACGTAGGGGTGGACATGGTCTCCAAAGACAGATGATTTATTCTGTTGATTCGCTGTGCCTTCCCGAATGACGAGATCACATGGGAAATGCCACGAAAACACTCCGCAGACCATAACGCTTCCTACTACGGCCTGGAACCTTCAGACAATTATTCTATGACGTTTGCCTTGAGACGTTTCACATGATGAATCTCAAAAGGCCACCTGTCGCCACTCAGTGCACGTCTTGTGGAGGTATTGTAAATTCCAGTCTACGTCGCCGATGAGCGCAGTTAGCATAGGTGCATGTAACAGTTGGTCGGCCCTTGGTTGATCTGAACGGTCAGTTGGTCAGTAGTTTGCACGTCTGTTCGGCCGCACACATCTCCGCATCCGTCATTCGTCTATGGGCCGTGGTGCCCCACAGTTGCGTCGACGTCGATTTTGGACAGCGTCATTTTGCTATGCACCGTTTACTTAAATCAGGGCTGCACGAGCACCGTTTACAAACTTAGCCTTTTCGAAATGCTTCCACCCTTGGTTCGAAAGCCAAGGCCATGCCCTTCCCGCATTATGATAACAGCTGCACTCTTATCCGCGTCCCCCCCCCCCCTTCCCTCCTGCCACCGCCGACACGTTTTATATACACTCCACAGTTAGTGCTGCCACCTGCAATCTGTGAGTCGTTATTGCACGTTGATGTCGAACATAGACGGTGGTCGCATTAATATGACTTGATCGTGACTATGAGGGATATCCGGAAAGTAAGTTCCGATCGGTCAATAAATGGAAACCATTGCGAAAATATAATAAAGCTTTGAACATATGTGTTCGACAGTGACTCTAGTATGCCTGTGGTAACATCACTTCCCTCTTTTCAGTTCTGAGCGCATGGTGAGCACATAAAGATGCCTAGAAAAAAGTGTCTCCCGCCGAGTGTCTCCTTCTGCAAGGTCCGAGCAGGCACACGGGGAGACAGGTTTATTAGTTATTGGGAGCTCCAACGTTAGGCGGGTGATGGAGCCCCTTAGGGAAATAGCAGAAAGGTCGGGGAAGAAGGCCAGTGTTCACTCTGTCTGCTTTCCGGGGGGTTTCATCCGAGATGTGGAGGAGTCCCTGCCGGCGGCGATAGAGAGCACTGGGTGCACCCGACTGCAAATTGTTGCTCATGACGGCACCAATGACTCCTGCCGTCTGGGTTCAGAAGATATCCTCAGTTCATACAGGCGGTTGGCGGAATTGGTGAAGGCGGAAAGCCTATTTGTAGTATCGTTCCCAGAAACGATCGCGGTCCTCTGGTTTGGAGCCGAGTGGAAGGCTTAAACCAGAGGCTCAGACGATTCTGCGGAGAGCTGGGGTGCAAATTTCTCGACCTCCGCTATCGGGTGGAGAAATGTAGGGTCCCCCTGAATAGGTCAGGCGTGCACTACACGCCGGAAGCGGCTACAAGGGTAGCGGAGTACGTGTGGAGTGCACATGGGGGTTTTTTAGGTTAGAGAACTCCCTCCCTAGGCCCGACAAGACGCCTCCTGAGACGCGGCAAGGTAGGAGTAGGCGAAATGCAACAGGGAATAACAATATTAATGTGCTAATAGTAAACTGCAGGAGCGTCTATAGAAAGGTCCCAGAACTGCTCTCATTAATAAACGGTCACAACGGACATATAGTACTAGGGACAGAGAGTTGGCTGAAACCAGACGTAAACAGTAATGAAATCCTAAACTCAGATTGGAATGTATACCGCTGAGACAGGCTGGACAGTGAAAGGGGAGTCGTGTTTATAGCGATAAGAAGTGCTATAGTATCGAAGGAAATTCACGGAGATCCGAATTGTGAAATGATTTGGGTGAAGGTCACGGTTAAACCCGGCTTAGACATGGTAATTGGATGTCTCTATAGGCCCCCGGGCTCAACAGCTGTTGTGACTGAGCACCTGAAGAATAATTTGGAAAATATTTCGAGTAGGTTTCCCCACCATGTTATACACTCCTGGAAATTGAAATAAGAACACCGTGAATTCATTGCCCCAGGAAGGGGAAACTTTATTGACACATTCCTGGGGTCAGATACATCACATGATCACACTGACAGAACCACAGGCTCATAGACACAGGCAACAGAGCATACACAATGTCGCCACTAGTACAGTGTATATCCACCTTTCGCAGCAATGCAGGCTGCTATTCTCCCATGGAGACGATAGTAGAGATGCTGGATGTAGTCCTGTGGAACGGCTTGCCATGCCATTTCCACCTGGCGCCTCAGTTGGACCAGCGTTCGTGCTGGACGTGCAGACCGCGTGAGACGACGCTTCATCCAGTCCCAAACATGCTCAATGGGGGACAGATCCGGAGATTTTGCTGGCCAGGGTAGTTGACTTACACCTTCTAGAGCACGTTGGGTGGCACGAGATACATGCGGACGTGCATTGTCCTGTTGGAACAGCAAGTTCCCTTGCCGGTCTAGGAATGGTAGAACGATGGGTTCGATGACGGTTTGGATGTACCGTGCACTATTCAGTGTCTCCTCGACGATCACCAGAGGTGTACGGCGAGTGTAGGAGATCGCTCCCCACACCATGATGCCGGGTGTTGGCCCTGTGTGCCTCGGTCGTATGCAGTCCTGATTGTGGCGCTCACCTGCACGGCGCCAAACACGCATACGACCATCATTGGCACCAAGGCAGAAGCGACTCTCATCGCTGAAGACCACACGTCTCCATTCGTCCCTCCATTCACGCCTGTCGCGACACCACTGGAGGCGGGCTGCACGATGTTGGGGCGTGAGCGGAAGACGGCCTAACGGTGTGCGGGACCGTAGCCCAGCTTCATGGAGACGGTTGCGAATGGTCCTCGCCGATACCCCAGGAGCAACAGTGTCCCTAATTTGCTGGGAAGTGGCGGTGCGGTCCCCTACGGCACTGCGTAGGATCCTACGGTCTTGGCGTGCATCCGTGCGTCGTTGCCGTCCGGTCCCAGGTCGACGGGCACGTGCACCTTCCGCCGACCACTGGCGACAACATCGATGTACTGTGGAGACCTCACGCCCCACGTGTTGAGCAATTCGGCGGTACGTCCACCCGGCCTCCCGCATGCCCACTATACGCCCTCGCTCAAAGTCCGTCAGCTGCACATACGGTTCACGTCCACGCTGTCGCGGCATGCTACCAGTGTTAAAGACTGCGATGGAGCTCCGTATGCCACGTCAAACGGGCGACACTGACGGCGGCGGTGCACAAATGCTGCGCAGCTAGCGCCATGCGACGGCCAGTGTAGTTCAGGTTGGAGATTTTAATTTGCCGGATATAGACTGGGAGACTCAAACGTTCATAACGGGTGGCTTTATCTGAAAACTACCTTGAGCAGTTAAACAGAGAACCAACTCGTGGCGATAACATATTAGACCTTCTGGTACAAACAGACCAGAACTATTTGAATCAGTTAATGCAGAACAGGGAATCAGCGATCATAAAGAGGTTACTGCATCGATGATTTCAGCCGTAAATAGAAATATTAAAAAAGGTAGGAAGATTTTTCTGTTTAGCAAAAGTGACAAAAAGCAGATTTCAGAGTACTTGATGGCTCAACACAAAAGTTTTGTCTCAAGTGCAGATAGTGTTGAGGATCAGTGGACAAAATTCAAAACCATCGTACAATATGCGTTAGATGAGTATGTGCCAAGCAAGATCGTAAGAGATGGAAAAGAGCCACCGTGGTACAACAACCGAGTTAGAAAACTGCTGCGGAAGCAAAGGGAACTTCACAGCAAACATAAACATAGCCGAAGCCTTGCAGACAAACAAAAATTACGCGAAGCGCAATGTAGTGTGAGGAGGGCTATGCGAGAGGCGTTCAATGAATTCGAAAGTAAAATTCTATGTACTGACTTGGCAGAAAATCCTAAGAAATTTTGGTCTTATGTCAAAGCGGTAGGTGGATCAAAACAAAATGTCCAGACACTCTGTGACCAAAATGGTACTGAAACAGAGGATGACAGACTAAAGGCCGAAATACTAAATGTCTTTTTCCAGAGCTGTTTCACAGAGGAGGACTGCACTGTAGTTCCTTCTCCAGATTGTCGCACAGATGACAAAATGGTAGATATCGAAATATACGACAGAGGGATAGAGAAACAATTAAAATCGCTCAAAAGAGGAAAGGTCGCTGTACCTGATGGGATACCAGTTCAATTTAAGACAGTACGCGAAGGAACTTGCCCCCCTTCTTGCAGCGGTGTACCGTAGGTCTCTAGAAGATCGTAGCGTTCCAAAGGATTGGAAAAGAGCACAGGTCATCCCCGCTTTCAAGAAGGGACGTCGAACAGATGTGCAGAACTATAGACCTATATCTCTAACGTCGATCAGTTGTAGAATTTTGGAATACTTATTACGTTCGAGTATAATGACTTTTCTGGAGACTAGAAATCTACTCTGTAAGAATCAGCACGGGTTTCGAAAAAGACGGTCGTGTGAAACCCAGCTTGCGCTATTCGTCCAAGAGACTCAGAGCGCCATAGACACGGGTTCCCAGGTAGATGCCGTTGTTCTTGACTTCCGCAAGGCGTTCGATACACTTTACCACAGTCGTTTAATGAACAAAGTAAGGGCATATGGACTATCAGACCAATTGTGTCATTGGATTGAAGAGTTCCTAGATAACAGAATGCAGCATGTCATTCTCAATGGAGAGAAGTCTTCCGAAGTAAGAGTGATTTCAGGTGTGCCGCAGGGGAGTGTCATAGGACCGTTGCTATTCACAATATACATAATTGACCTGGAGGATGACATCGGAAGTTGACTGAGGCTTTTTGCAGGCGATGCTGTGGTGTATCGAGAGGTTGCAACAATGAAAAATTGTACTGAAATGCAGGAGGATCTGCAGCGAATTGATGCATGGTGCAGGGAATGGCAATTGAATCTCAATGTAGGCAAGTGTAATGTGCTGCGAATACATAGAAAGATAGATCCCTTATCATTTAGCTACAATATAGCAGGTCAGCAACTGGAAGCAGTTAATTCCATAAATTATCTGTGAGTACGCATTAGGAGTGATTTAAAATGGAATGATCATATAAAGTTGATCGTCGGTAAAGCAGATGCCAGACTGAGTTTCATTGGAAGAATCCTAAGGAAATGTAATCCGAAAACAAAGGAAGTAGGTTACAGTACGCTTGTTCGCCCACTGCTTGAATACTGCTCAACAGTGTGGGATCCGTACCAGATAGGGTTGATAGAAGAGACAGAAGATCCAACGAAGAGCAGCGCGCTTCGATACAGGATCATTTAGTAATCGCGAAAGCGTTACGGAGATGATAGATCATCTCCAGTGGAAGACTCTGCAGGAGAGACGCTCAGTAGCTCGGTACGGGCTTTTGTTAAAGTTTCGAGAACATACCTTACCCGAAGTGTCAAGCAGTATATTGCTCCCTTCTACGTATATCTCGCGAAGCGACCATAAGGATAAAATCAGAGAGATTAGAGCCCACACAGAAGCATACCGACAATCCTCACGAACAATACGAGACTGGAATAGAAGGGAGAACCGATAGAGGTACTCAGGTTGCCCTCCGCCACACACCGTCAGGTGGCTTGCGGAGTATGGATGTAGATGTAAATGTAGAAGTAAGAGGGCCTGTTGGGAGATTTCGCCTGATGTTATGCAGCCCACAGTACAGAACTGTCATACGGTTCATACTTTGTGACAATTCTCGGTCGCAATCTGCAGGGGCAATGAGAATGCTCCTGCGGCGTTTACGATGGGAAGTGTTTGATCACCCGCACTACAGCTCCCTCTGTTTTTCATCTCTGTTCACATTAACTACTGGCTACGAGGACAGCATTTGCGCACAGACAACGAGCTACAGATGAGCGTAGAGAATTGGCGGGAAACTCAGGCGGCTACCTTCTATGACGAAGGTATTGGAAAGTTGGTACAATGCTACGACAGATATCTAAGTCGGAGTGGTGACTATCTAGAGCAGTGGCTGGAAGCTGTAGCTAACTGTTGCAGATAAAATATTTCTGATTTTCAAAGTAGTTTCCATTTCGCTATCAATCGGAACTTACTTTCCGAATAGTCCTAGTAGACGTGTCCACCACGTTCGGTTCTTTTTTTCTTAGGATTTTTAGAGATGAAGTAGAGAACACAGAACTAAGGCCCGTCCCAAGCTAACGTAAACTTGAGGAATAATTGTAACAGGAAGATATATCATAAGGATATATAGACATATCGACGAATGGTTTCGCTTGTAGCCGAACGAACATAAGACGCCATTTGACAAGCACACTGCGCGCAGAGCGAGCGAGGCCAAGTAGCATGTGTCGATCAACCGATGCCAAGCCGCCCAGACCCACCACGCTCCAGCTTTACTCCTACCAACGTTGCGACACTCAGCTGCGAACGAGAGTTAGTCTGCTGCTGAACCTTCGCTAGCGAAGCATGTTTCAGTTGAAGACCATACTGCCGACATCAGAACGGTGTTGTCTTTCATAAACGTCTAGTAGAAAAAGGACCGCAATAAATTGCAAGCCGACGCAGTCATGAAGATGTTGTTGTGTAATTTAAAATTATCCTGTGAAGAGTTCCACGAAATCATTTTCAAGAAAAATAACGTTCTCGATAAAATAGGTTTAGTTGAGAATTATTAAAGTTTAACTACAGATTGTGTTATTTCTGAGTAAGTCTAATTCAGACCGTCACAGTTAATGAATATCTTTGCGCTCCCTGTCGCAGAGGAATAGATAATCGGTTATTTTCCTTAACGAAGAATTTTAGTTAGGCTGAAGACTGAACAGTAAGACTACTACCATAACTGTCAGTTGATTACGCAAAAAATAAGTACTGGTTGTCAAAAAACGATTGAAAATACCCAACTGACCCTACTTCTATTTAAGATAATTAGTACGGCTTTTCGGCCGGAGTGGCCGTGCGGTTCTAAGCGCTACAGACGGGAGCCGCGTGACCGCTACGGTCGCAGGTTCGAATCCTGCCTCGGGCATGGATGTGTGTGATGTCCTTAGGTTAGTTAGGTTTATGTAGTTCTACGTTCTAGGGCACTGATGACCACAGCAGTTAAGTCCCATTGTGCTCAGAGCCATTTGAGCCAGTACGGCTTTTAAGGCGATATACCCGGCTAAATACAACGCTGATTCCGAATTTTTTAGTTTTTAACCTTCCAACGTTAAGAGTGAATCATTTGTCATGTTCTTGTACGAGTAGCGCTTCATACCATATCTAGCTCTGCGGCGCAAGGTTTGAGACGTCTCCTCCCCTCCCCCTCCCTCCTCCCCCCTCCCCCCTACAGTCAAAGGAGATCCAGACAGGTGGGGCAGCACGGCTACACTTGTATCCCAACCTCCTTAGTCCACCTTGATATGGGTCTCTATACGTCAGTACTGTGCATGCTGAGTTTTTTTCTATCAATAAGGCTACTGCTAAAAATCCCTCCCCCTCCCCGCGCTCCTTCTCAGCCATCATACACCATCTTCAGTCTTCTCTCTTGCATCTATGGCTTCGACTCTTAACATCTTGATGTAGAAGGACGCTACAATCAAAACTTCCTTCCTCTTTCTGTATCTGTTCTTTCTTTCCAACGATCTACCGGAAAAAAAATAGGGCGATTACATGGGCACGGAATGCTGTGGTTTAAAAGTAAATAATTAGCGCAATAATGTCTTACTTCCATAAAGTCTCAAATTCCTCAGTTTACAACAAGAGCATACCATAGCAAATCAGCAAATATGCATCAGAGACTTAATGTTAATTTCTCAGTATTAAGCACTCCATAACTGAATGCCGCTCTTAGAAATCATATTTCCCACACAATAATTGTATAGAACAAGAAACTTGATAATTTTTTAGTAAAGAGCATTTTGATAAAGAAAACTCTCGAAATTGTATGAGTTCACTGAACAATTATTTACAAATGATTCTATCTTACGACTCTAATGCCCTTCCTTTAGGTAGATACTTGCAAATTTGTTGAGTCTAAACTGCTACATTTCCTTTAAATTAAACTCGACAATTAATCTGGCACCGAGGCATTCATCGAAAGCTAATTACGCCAATGCGAAAAATTTCCGGGGATTTGTGTAGCGTCCGAAGGCTCAAATTTACGGTTTTGAAGCTCCGAGATCAAACGCATCGCAAATAAGTGCGCGAACAAATTGACTGGATTATCAAAGCTTCGCCCACGGCGCCACCGCCCGCTCTGGAGCCTTTTGATTAAAATTTAACTCCGCAAATAAATGACTTTTCGCCCGTAGAGTCAGAATTTTTACAGCAATTTCCGGAGCACACGTAACAAACTGACGGACACATCGACAGAGATGGACGCGTGGCGGAGCGGATTTGCGGCTTCGGTTTCGTCGTCATGCAGCTAATCCTATTTCACACGTCGACAATGTACTCTGTTTAATCACTTCCTTTACTTTACACACAAGACACACAGTATTTGGAATTTTGCGATTTCTGTGATATCAGATGATGCAAAAAGAAAAAGAAATCTCACAGGGAAGTACTGTTGACAGAAACAGTAACCTGTTCGACATTTTTCTGTCTTTTTTTTCTTTGGAAATCATCCATTCTTATTAAATAAGGAGTTTTACAATATGATCTTAGTCCATTTTCTTTTACCTGGTAACTGAGGAAAGTTTCGTAGCCACCAGCGCAGTACTTAAACCAACTAACATCCCGATTTGAAATTAGAAAGAATAACGATCTAATTATGCATATGTTTTTCGATGAATAAGAGCACTCGCTGTGCAGCAATAAGCTTAGCCTTCGTACTCGTTACTTCCTTAGACGGCACAAAATTCTTACTGTTACGGCGCAAGTCAGCGCCGGCATGCCAGTCGGGAACGACGGAGAAGAGAAGGCTGCGAGAAGAGGCCAACCAATCGCACGCTGACCGATCTCCCTCCAGGAGGACAAGGCGGTAGCAGCAGCCCCTAGGTGAAGACAACATAAGCGGCACGCCCGACTTGTGGCAGTTCACCCTCGACTGCCGCCTCGCCTGGACTCCGCATCTCCTTACAATCCAACACAAAGTCCACAACTGACTCCGCCTTGTGAAACTTCTGTCCGGCCGGACATAGCGACTGCATCCTTCCACCATTTTTCACACCTACAAATCCTTGATCTGCCCCATCCTTTGTTATGCCAGCGTTTCTAGGATTTGCGCCCTTCGCAGATTCTATAAAGCCCTCCGGATCGTTGAACGCCATGCACTCCATCTCCCCTTCCTTATCTGCCTTCTGTCCCCCACGCGTCCTCTACAACCTTATACCGTTCCCCCACCTTCTCCTTATCCTTGAACACATCCACACCCTGAATATGGTTCGCCGACTCGATCTCCCTACCCCCTGTTGTCCCCCTTCCTGTCCACCCCCAGCCCGTTGCCGCACCTGTAACATTGTGTCCCGCCCCCTCTCTATCTCAACACCCTCCACCTCCTTTCCCAACACAACTTCCAGCACCTACCCATGAAACATCCCCTTAGAAAAATTAGGAATGACAGTGTTGGTAGACCTCTACGTTATTTGATTTTCAAACAGCTGAGCAAAACTGAATGTACTCAGACATATCTCGTTTTACTTATTCTGATCAACAGTAAACTGACACACAATAGTTTTTTTAGCGCAACGCTACAAAAGAATGGCCCTGTATATCAATAACCGATACATTTCATGAATCGCTTACCTCACAAAAATCTTCGTTACTACTACTGCAATACAGCTTGCACCAGTACTGCCAGCTAAATAAATGACTATAACAACTGAAAGCACTAAATACTGTTAGGCATAGTTAGCAAATGAAAGACCTTGATAGAGAACAAACAGTGTATTTACCTTAATGTTCACAAGTCATCACATAGACGTGCGGGATTAGCCGAGCGGTCTCAGGCGCTGCAGTCATGGACTGAGCGGCTGGTTCCAGTGGAGGTTCGAATCCTCCTTCAGGCATGGGTGTGTGTGTTTGTCCTTAGGATACTTTAGGTTAAGTAGTGTGTAAGCTCAGGGACTGATGACCTTCGCAGTTAAGTCCCATAAGATTTCACACACATTATCTTATCATCCTATATATATCAGTTCATGATATCCAGTATTACAAATTTATGCTTTCTGATGGACACATGCCTATATCATCTACTCTCAAAATTCTGCCATCTCTCTCGCCACATCCACCACTGCTGGCGGCTCACCTCCAACTGTACAACGCTACGCGCTGTTCACATCCAACTGCCCAACGCTACAATAGTGGATATTCCAATAATGCCAACCAGCCACAGACTGCACACGGCACAGTCAGTGAGTTTCATACAGAGAACTACGTGGCGTTACCAACACAAAAACCTAAACAGCCTACTTACACCCATCCCAGATGATGAGCTTTGCCTTACATCTAATCCTCCTACCAACTCTATCCGCACCTTCCTCCTCCCTCCAACTAAGGGCTCCCTCACCTCCCCCTGTCCTTCCCAAGTGGCTTTTCCCCGCCTACACCCCCTCCCTCTCCCGTGCATCCCTTTAGTGCCTCTGCACTCCCTCCTGCCTTGTCTTCTTCATCTCCTGCCCTGCCTGTCTCCTGCCTCTTGGTGCGCCCCCTGTCCCCCCTTTTCCTCTTCCTCCAGTCACCATCCCCCCCCCTCTTTTTCCCTTCTCTCTGACCTCCAGACCCTCAGCAGGTCCCTACCAGGGGTTCCATCATTTCCAGTGGTTTTGTTTTTTAAGTGTCTTGCTCTGTGTCATTTTTATACTGTGGCCGTCTTTTAACTTGTGTTTCACTCCTGTGGTTTTAAGTGTGCATGGAACTTCCAGCTGTGTTCTTTTAACTTTCTGTTGACTTTTTAACTGTCCCCCCTGTGCATGTCCCCGTATTAGTGTATATCTTAACTCCCATCATCTCCAATTGCTGTGTTTTTTATGTACTCCTCTTATCACCCCCTTTTTTGTAAGCATTCCCCTTTCATGTTTGTTGTAAAACCGAAGAGTGGTGGACTGTGCCACTGCCAGTCCTCCCCTGCCCACAGGCAGGGGAATGAAATTAAAATCAAGAAAAAAACTTGTGGCAGCCTACTTCGATAGCAGCTTCAATGTTAGCAACTTCATTAGCAATCTCTGCGTTGCACAGTTAGAGATCAGCAGTCAATGCAGTTGAGTCGACAGACTGTTGTTAGTAGCGGTCGCTAGGACCAGAGTTGTTACGTGTGTTTGTCTATTCTGAAGAACACTGATTATTCTGTATGTCGCCCATTTCTTGCGACACGTCTGTGTACTTGCACTTGTGGATGGTCATGTATAAAGGACTACAAGAATTGTCAGATCAAGCTATACTTGTCCTGGTGTAATAAAATCATTAATATGAGTTGTTTGATTGTTTATCTAGCGAACCAAGTATGCAACATTCCTAGACACAATACTTACCAGGGTCAGAATAACTTATCTTTCGTGAAGACTGTCAGAGCCTGCATGACTGACTAATCTGTCCTTACAACGTTATCCAACATAGCCTTGCTATGTTAGTACAATGAACTGTTGATAGCAAGAGGGAACTACTGCCACTATCTTCCCCGAGAGCACGCAGCTCTACTATATGGTTTAATGATAACAGTATCCCCAGTGGTAAATTATTCCTTAGCAAAACGAGTGTTACATTCAGATAACCAGGCGGGTGCTGATCATGAGATGTTGTCTTCAGAAGAAAACTGGCGTTCTACTGCAAGCTCTTAAACCAGTAGGCAGGATAGACAATTTAGAACGTAAAATGAATAGGCTGAGGTTAAATATGGTGGGAATCAGTTATGTGTGGTGGCGCGATGGACAGGATTCCTGCTGAAATGAGTACAGTGTTATCAACATAAAAATCGAACAGTGATAATGCAAGAGTGGGTCTAATAACGAATATTGATAGCAGCACAATAAAAAATAATAGTTTAAAAGTCGTATGGCATTCTTGGCTGGGATATTCGACAGGTGTTCTTCCTCCGCGCCCATGGGTATCTTTTTGGCGGACATGGACGGTTATGTCGTATGTATAGGTGAGTGTAATGGATGCATGGAAGTGTAGTGTTAAACCAGCGTTGTATGACTATGATGAGAGAAGGTAGAGCCTGAAACCCAGTGCCGACACATAGCCTACTCGTCTCGAATAACGTCCGCAGCTCGTGGTCTAGTGGCTAGCTTTGCTGCCTCTGGGTCATGGAGTCCCGGGTTCGATTCCCAGCTGGGTTTGGAATTTTCTCTGTCTGGAGACTGAGTGTCTGTGTTGGTCTTATCATCTCATCATCATCGTCGTCGTCTGTGTAGTAGCTAGATTGGACTGTGTACAAAATTGTACTGTGTAAACATTGGGATTTTGAACGGGCGCTTATGACCGCGCAGTTGAGATCCCTACAAACCAAACATCATCATCATTTCTCGAGTAGCACCGAGGGGCCGCCAAACCTAACGACCCCATTCGATGGACGGATCACCAACAGTGTCTCATCTTTATTTTCTTTGATAACTTATAAGAGAGGTGCCAGTTCCTAACCCCTTCCTGTATTACTTGTCAGACTCAATTTATTCTTATCAACATGCCACTCACCTAAGCTTACAAGAGACAATTACTATTCTCTAAATTGTTCTTGTTAATTACGAAGCTACAAATGCTAGCTGTCCCTTGAAACAAAGACAGATCGTCTATGCTCAGAGCTATTCCCCAGAATAGATAATTATTACTTATCCTGCAGTTGATGTGTGTGTCTCCAGATCTGATCACCAACTCCTCACATCGAACATTACTTCTGCATACTCAGGTTGCGGCTGACTGGCGTAATACTGCTCTGACTCCTCCGTCAGACTACTCCATCACAATTCTCCACCATTTTATCTCTTGCTTATATACCGGGTAAGTTGCGGCTGACCCTCGCTAATAGCATTTTGGGGTATTTCCATTAGCTGGCTCCCTTGACACATAAATACTTTAATGTTGGATTTCTCCTAGAGGTTCCCGCTCGATGTTACCACTTACGTATACTGGAGAGCTTCTATTGACGCTAGGGTGTGTATCCCTCGGCGCAGTCTCAAATAGTTCCATCAAGTTCGTGATCTGACGGGCTACTGGAGGACCCTACTTTACATAACGTATGGAAAACTTCTGTTGTAGTTCAACTGCGGTTCAGATATTGTCTTAATGTGCGTATTTTTATCGTATGCGTCTTATCTCTTTCCCCTTCACAAATATCCTACACTAGGATTTCTCAATGCTTAAGCTCTGAGGCTTCTAACTTTATAAAGTGACAGTTGTTCTCCGCTCATTTCATCTGGCGATTATTGCTTAATAAAATCATTATTAATTTGCTTTTTTCTTGGGAATGGACAAGATAGTTACAAAACCAATACTGTCCTCAGTAGTACACGTTTATGTGTCTTCTAATTCCGTAGATGATTAGATTCAACGAGTGTTATGATGAAATCACATAAATTATTCAGATCGTTAAGGTGATGAAAGTTTATTTGCGATGGGTGACTACATTTAGTAGTGACAAATTGATGAGAATATAAAACAAACGGGATAACATGGACTGGGGGAAGTAAATGGAAGGGAAAGCCGTCTGGTAGAAATCTGATAGAGCTAACATTTTGTTCAAGAATCGTGAAAGAAGGCTGTTTGCTTGGAAGAGACCTTGGAACGACAGAAGATTCGAATCTACATTTCGAAATGAAAAACGTTTCCTAGGGGAGACGCATCTGACGAATTGTTTGACAATCGCTGTATAAGGAATAGGTATACTACCTATTAGTGATACATGAAAATTTGTGCTGGACGGAACTCGCACACTGATTTGCCGCTTATCGCGAACGATCATCCTTACCGCTATTCTCTTTTACTTGGGGGGGGGGGGAGAGAAAAGGGGGGCTCCCATCTCTCCTTATAGTCCTTGTTTGCACTCATCAATTAACGACTTCATCGGTGAACTTCACTGGTATAATTTGATTTATACACTATACTTGAAACTGTTGCTACAGAATCGAAGCTAGGATATCAACTAAAATTCTTCCCTCTTCTGAACGTGCAGTTTTTACTTGTGTGTATATAGATACAGTCAACCCTCTTCTTCTTAGAAACGAAAATGTGGAAATGTACTTCTAGAAGTTTATACGACATATCTTCTTTTCCACCTTCTTCTTACAACTCAGATCAAATGCTCTTGTTCTTTAATTGATAATCGAATTCCCCATTTGGGATGTTAAAGTATTTCGTACTTTGAAGACTTAAAGTTGGTTGTTGTTTTTAAAACTGAACTCAGCTCTCCTCAGGTTTAAAACATTTCCAGCGCCACGTATCTAAACTAGAAACTAGCTATGGAAAAAAAGAATAAGGTTCTAACAGTCATTAAATAGTAGGAACACACTTCATCAAACCAGAGGACCGAATCGAACCTATAATTGTTATCCTGAAATGTAGGAAAAGCCTCTTCGAAAACACGGAAAATCTTCTGTTCAAAACAAGAGACTGTCCTCTTCCGAAAACGTAGAACACCTTGTCGAGGAAAATAACTACCAAGTAGTATATAAAATGTGAAACTAAACGGGTTAATTCATGAGCTGACTCCTACTCAACAAATAAAAGCACTTACGGGACAAAAAGAAAAATTCAAAGTACCTCTTTTTTTTTCTTTCTTCATTATTTCTTTAATTTTTTTCTTTCTTACTTTCTCTGTAACTTATAACCATGTCAAACACAAAGTGCCTTCGAATTATCACATCGTAAGGTCACCCACAAACAATTGAGAAAAAATTCTCTGTACTTGTTGAGGTATTGTACTTGCAAATGCTGTCCCCAGAGATACGTCAAACATGTGAATTTATCGCTTATTTGATGTTCGTTTATTGCATAAACGAGCCCACAGTTGTCAATGTTTTGCTTTGGGAAATGGCTTGAGGTCGGGCACCAGAACACTTCTAATAGTCACATTCGGAGGGTCATCTTGTTTATAAGCACCACCATTACTTGAGAGGACCCCCACACTGTGGATACCGACCGTTATTAGGAACGATGTTCGAGAGTGCCAGGAGCATCACTCCGCCCACATTTTATGAAAGGCATAAGATTTCTGTCAACAAGGCACTCGTGCGTTAGTATCGTGTGGTTGACAATCTTGTACCTCAGCGCTCGGACGTCCGTTGGCAGCAGTGGGTAGTTGATGGTGGACACACCGTTTTCCAGTCCATAGTGGGATACTGGAGTTCCACCTTGTGACGTGGACGTCTTCCTAGCACCGCGTCATAGTCACCGAGCAGTTCTCAGCCTGTCCGTTGTTGTTGATAGCACGTAGCTTTTCTGGAGGAAGTTCTCAAAATGGTTCAAATGGCTCTGAGTACTATGGAACTTAATATCTGAGGTCATCATTCTCAAAGAACTTAGAAATACTTAAACCTAACTAACCTAAGAACATCACACACATCCATGCCCGAGGCTGGATTGGAGGAAATTCTCTTAGACATAAGACAGCTTGTATGGGATGGCTGCGACTGTTATTGTAACGTTCTCAGACAGTGGCCAGTAGCCGCCCAGAAGTGTCGTCGTTGTTCTCCGCGGGCTGCTGGCCTCCATCGTCGCTGTGCTGTGGACCAACAGCGCCGCGCGCTTGCGCTGAAAATCGACCAGTCCTACGCTAACGCTCGTAAAATTGCTTGGATTCCCGCTATACAGGGAGTGAGACCAATACGTGTACAGCTTTATTATTATCGTCATTTTGCCCATTTAAGGACGTATCACATAGTTAATTTTACAGTGTCTGTCCATCAGATATACATCCATATCTGAAGAAACAGACATTGCAAAATAAATTATGTTACCTGTATTATGGCTCTGAGCACCAAGGGACTTAACTTCTGAGGTCATCAGTCCCCTAGAACTTAGAACTACTTAAACCTAATTAACCTATGGACATCACACACATCCATGCCTGAGGCGGGATTCGAACCTAAGACCGTAGCGGTCACGCGGTTCCAGACTGCAGCGCCTACAACCGCACGGCCACTCCGACCGGCTTACCTGGATTAGTTGATGGAACTAAAAAGTGTTGTGGGATTCCATGGGGCTTTAGGCAACTATTTACTGAAACAGGTGAATGGAACACGGTAAAAATTTGGAAATTTGTGGCAAGGTCCTATTGGACCAAACTGCTGAGGTCATCGGTCCCTAGTCTTACACACTAATTAATCTCCCTTAAACTAACTTATGCTAAGGACAACACACACCCATGTCCGACGGGGGAATCGAACCTCCGACGAGGGGAGCCGCGCGAACCGTGGCAAGGCGTCTTAGACCTCGCTGCTAGGAACACAGTAGAAGAGCTTTGAGACGTGGAAGAGTGAAGGCAGCAGAGGATCAAACTGTCAAAAAGACAAGGTTCAGTATATAAAGGTTACCACTCCGGGTATTTAATTTAAATGAAGAAAAGAGAAAATATAAAATTGCAGCAAATGAAGCAGGTGAAAGGAAATGCAGACACGTAAAATATGAAACTGACAGAAAATGCAAAATGACCGAGCAGGAACGGCAGGAGGAGGAATGCGAAGCTGTAGAAGCATGCGTAACTACGGGGAAGACAATTGTCACCTAAAGGAAAATTAGAGAAGTCTCTGGAGAAAAGAGAAGCAGCTTTATGAATATCAAAAGCTAAGATGGCAAGCTACTACAAACCAAAGATGAAACTTGAAATGTGGGAGGAATAAAGAACAAGGGCTATACGAGAAAAATGAAATTGAAAGAAGTATTATGAAAAGAGAAAAGGGGCTGAATGAAGGTGTGATCGTGGATAGGATACTGCGAGAAGAATCTAACAGAACTGAAGGTTGAGCCGAAATAAGGCACCTGAAGTAGGCGACATTCTATCAAAATCATTCAGACTCTTGCAAGAAAGTGCTGCGACAAGACTATTCTACCTGGTGCGCAAGATACATGAGAGAAGTGGAATATGCATAGACTTAAAGAAAATTTAGCTTCCAAAGTAGGCAGGTGCTGAAATGTGTGAATATTAAAGAGCAATCAGTGTCATAATAAATGACTACAAAATAATGACACAAATTATCTTATAGGAGAATGGAAACTATGGTGGAAGGTCATTTTGAATTCCTGAGGTATGTATGAACACACCAGGCGATACCCTACGACTTGTCTTGGAAGACAGAATTAGAAAAGGAAAGATACGTTTATAAGGAATCTGTTTCTACAGAACGATTTTGACAACGTTGACTAGAACACAGTGTACCGAGGAAGAAAGCTTTATTAAAAATAGGATATATAGTTACGTAGTTAGTATCGTATTTTTAACGAAGCCTCGTTGCTCGATACATTGTATTGAACTGTAGTTCACGAATAGGTGATGTGCGACAAGTAGCACTGTTTTAATCCCCGATGACATACGCACATTTCAGTTAATGTAATTGTGAGCAGGTTATGGGCTCTCATTTAGCGGGTGGATTGCGTCGAAGCGGTGTGTGCAGGTTTTTTTTGTTCCGCTTTATTAACGAGCTGCAGACCTTTTGTTTTAATCATCGACTGCACTGCACAATGATACTCTGTAATTTTTAACATAGTTTTATTTTTAATAAAGCCTCCTCCCTCGTTACCTTTTATTGTATAATATGTGAGCAGTCATCTGCGTTCTGGTATGTAATGGCACTAAATTCTGCAGGAATGATTTTACACTTATTTAAACAGAATATTTCTAAGGAAGTCACGTGAACTGACGGACAGCAGTTACATCTACCGTGCCAGAGTGCAGGCAAGTCACGCGTCACTGCACGGCAATAAAGTACTCCAGGTGAGAATCCAGCGACGTACAGACTACCCACGCGAGTGTGTTTACTTTGACTTGCTTCCCGCTACATACAGTTTTTCCTCAACGCGTCCTTCCGCCTTTTTTACTCGTCTTGTTCTTCAGCTACAGTTGTATCTCCGCTTTACCATCATCACCGGTATCGGCGAGGTAGCCTGTGCTAGATTTCTGTTAGGGAACAACGCACGTCGTGCGTCGTCCCACCGATCAACACATATTGTTTCCGTACTGACAGTGAGCTGTACAGGGATACCAACATATTTAATTCCAGACTTTGAAATCATTCTTTACTTGGCACAAACATAACTCGCGGGTCCTCCAAGATCATCCAACTGTTTTTGAGTCCCCGAAACCGCTCAATGCACCTTTGTAATACACAGAACGGGTGGAAGTAAAGGATTGAGAGTGGTGCCCCCTGCTGTAGCTGGAGACGACTAGAAGGCGTCATCAGCGAGATCTTTGAGAAGCGAGCCAAATGGCTGTCTAGTCCCCAGTGAGCCCATACATAGTGCGTTATATTCTTATAAACCAAGCGTAAATTTTAATCTACTTGATTCTCAAATCAGTAATTCAAGTACCATTACAAATCCTATTCTTTAGAAGACCAGTGTCTGAATAACATTCGTTCAACTTCCTTAGTAAAAGATACTACTGCTATGTTTGGAAGGTCATGACCACTGGAGCAATTTTTAATTTGCTATAGTGTTTTAGCCGCAATATAAGTGGAAGCACATGGGTCCAATCAGCTTCTGCAACCGAGGTGGCTATCGCGCTCCTCTGCGGTGGCGCTCGTCTCGAAGGTAAGGGGCCGTCTGTGACTCCCGATGTAAACAGAAACAGATATTAGGTCTGACTTGTGCACACGTTTCTACATTTGCCTGCCAAGATGATGCCGCCAGTCAGCCGGCACCACATTGTCGACCTGAAGAAACGGAACGACTGGCCACAACTGCCGACCAACCACTGCCTGTCGCTCAACCTACGACGCCTCGAGTCACGAGCTCACACCTGGCAGAGGTCAGCGTCCTTGACGACTACGCACGTGAATGTCTATCTCACGACTGACATGCCGGTGCAGTCTAAAAGTCATCATAAATCTGGTTGGCCACCACGTGATTCCATCCTCGCAAAAGGCGGGTGGAGACTGTGGAAACGTCCAGTCGCTTCCAACCCCTTACGCCACTCCGGCGGCTCGGCAGGAAACCTGAGGCGGCCGCTGCTCCACATCAACTGAACAAAGTACCGCCTGTTACCATATACGACGCTGCAGTTGCTGTGTTATTCCGAATTACGATGCAGTGTTCCTTCATACGTACCTGCATATCCGAATGAAGAGGCTCTGCGACGTCTACTCCCGTTATGAAATACAGGGTCATTCAAAAAGAATACCACTACTTTAAAAATGTGTATTTAATTAAAGAAACATAATATAACCTTCTGTTATACATCATTACAAAGAGTATTTAAAAAGGTTTTTTCACACAAAAACAAGTTCAGAGATGTTCAATATGGCCCCCTCCAGACACTCGAGCAATATCAACCCGATACTCCAGCTCGTTCCACACTCTCTGTAGCATATCAGGCGTAACAGTTTGGATAGCTGCTGTTATTTCTCGTTTCAATCATCAATGGTGGCTGGGAGAGGTGGCCGAAACACCATATCCTTAACATACCACCATAAGAAAAAATCGCGGGGGGTAAGATCAGGGCTTCTTGGAGGCCAGTGATGAAGTGCTCTGTCACGGGCTGCCTGGCGGCCGATCCATCGCCTCGGGTAGTTGACGTTCAGGTAGTTACGGACAGATAAGTGCCAATGTGGTGGCGCTCCATCCTGCTGAAATATGAATTGTTGTGCTTCTTGTTCGAGCTGAGGGAACAGCCAATTCTCTAACATCTCCAGATACTGTAGTCCAGTTACAGTAGCACCTTCGAAGAAAAAGGGACCAAAAACTTTATTGGCTGAAATGGCACAGAAAACGTTCACCTTAGGCGAGTCACGTTCGTGCTGAGTTGTTTCCCGCGGATTCTCAGTGCCCCATATACAGACATTGTGACGGTTGACTTTCCCGTTAGTGTGGAAAGTTGCTTCATCACTAAACACAATCTTTGAAACGAAAGATTCATCTGTTTCCATTTGAGCAAGGATAAAATCACAGAAATCGATTCTTTTAATCTTATTAGCTGCAGACAGTGCTTGAACCAATTCCAGACGATAAGGTTTCGTAACTAACCTTTTTCGCAGGACTCTCCATACAGTTGATTGTGGAATTTGCAGCTCTCTGCTAGCTCTGCGAGTCGATTATCCTGGGCTGCGAACAAATGCTTGCTGGATGCGCGCTACATTTTCATCACTCGTTCTTGGCCGTCCAGAACTTTTCCCTTTGCACAAACACCCATTCTCTGAAAACTGTTTATACCAACGTTTAATACACCACCTATCAGGAGGTTTAACACCATACTTCGTTCGAAATGCACACTGAACAACTGCCGTCGATTCACTTCTGCCGTACTCAATAACACAAAAAGCTTTCTATTGAGCGGTCGCCATCATAGCATCAACTGGCGCTGACGCCTAGTCAACAGCGCCTCAAGCGAACAAATGTACAACTAATTGAAACTTTATAGGCCCCTTAATTCGCCGATAGATAGTGCCTTTTGTCGTTGCAGAGTTTTAAATTCCTAAAGTTGTGGTATTCTTTTTGAATCACCCTGTATATTCGCAGTTGCGAATATGGACAACTATTAGCTGTATAATGGAATGACAATGATAATTTGTGCTACACCAGGATTCCCCGCTTATAGCGAGCAGTCGGGAATATACCTAATGGATGTACGAGTACAGGTTGTAGACACATGATTGACGACGTATGGAAGACTGGGTTGGGTTGTTTGGGGGAAGAGACGAAACAGCGAGATCATCGGTCTCATCGGATTAGGAAAGGAGGGGGAAGGAACTCGGCCGTGCCCTTTCGGAGGAACCATCGCGGCATTTGCCTGGAGCGGTTTAGGGAAAGCGGGGAAAATCTAAATCGGGATGGCCGGACGCGGGACTGAAACGTCATCCCCCTGAATGCGAGTCCAGTGTGCTAACCACTGCGCCACCTCGCTCAGTATATGGAAGATTGGGTTTGGCCTTGAGTCGTGCTCGTATAGCCAAATGACTAACCCGCCGCTCACCTTAGGAGGGAAATCCGGGTCCGAGTCACGGCTTGACACAAATTTTCATTGTTGTCGTTCCATTATACAGCTGATAGTTGTCCATATCCGCAACTGCGAATACATTTCATGATGTCACCATTTATTCTACGGAAAAGTGCCTTGAGTTAAATGCGACGTTGGAAGCACAGTAACAGAGTCCCCTCAAGACTCTATATCAAGGCAACATTTCCAAGTATCTCTTGCTACATTCACTGATCAACACGAGTGCCTTTGCTGTTAGAAAAGGCAGTGGCGTCCGTCGTCTGCTGCCACAGCCCATTAACGCCAGATTTCGTCGCACTGCCGTAAAGTATACTTTCATCGTACGTCCCACATTGATTTTTGCGGTTATTTCACGCAGTGTTGCTTGTCTGTAAGCACTGACAGCCCAACGCACATGTAGATGCTCCCGGTCATCAAGTGAAGGCCACCGGCCGCTGCGTTGTCCGTGTTGAGAGGTGATAGGTGATATTTGCTATTCTTGGTATTCTCGGCACACTCTTGACTCAGTAGATCTCGGTATACTAAATTCCCTAACGATTTCCGAAATGGAATGTCCCATGCGTCTAGCTCCAACTGGCATTTCGCTTTCAAATTCTGTTAATGCCTGTCGTACGGCCATAATCAAGTCGGAAACCTTTCTCGGTGGATCACCTGAATACAAATGACAGTTCTGCCAATGCACTGCCCTTTTATATCTTGCGTAAGCGATACTACTGCCATCTGTATATGTGCGTATCGTTGTCCCATGAATTTTGTACCCCAGTGTGTTACATCTGCTGTCACTGATATTAGGAACCTGTTTTACAAGCTACAACGAAAACTACGGGTGCACTGACCGACGTTGCAGGTCTTATTTAAGCCTTATTAAGACTTAACTGGGCCGTTCGGCAACAGAACTACTCACCTTCGTTTTCTTTAATTTTTCTTGTAATGTCAATGTCTTGCTACTTTACATTTACGAATCCAGAGGTGGAAACGAGCCATTGAGTCCCCCAGCCCTCTCCGAATGTACTGAAATAAAGAGGAAGTTTCCTGTTACCTTTCACGCTAGAAGGTGAAAACGCGTACGGTGGTAAGATTTGAGTCACACAGAAAAATGCTGCACAGCCCGTTTCCCTCGAAGTCATAACATATATGTCGCAGTCGTGTTCATGGTACTCAAAACTTGCAACTTTGTGACGCAACAAGGTCAGCACTAAATATCTCCTCCTCCGTCCGAACAGGTATCGGATGACCCTAACGGCACTGACCGACCGCCGTGTCATCCTCAGACTTTAGGCGTCATCGGATGCACCCCACTCTCCCGGCCTTTGTCACTTTTCGTGACCGGAGCCGCTACTTCTCAGGCAAGTAGCTCCTCGGCGTACCTCACAAGCGCTGAGTGCATCCCGCTTGCCAACAGCGCTCGGCAGATAGGACGGTCACCCATATAAGTAGTAGCCAAGCCCGACAGCTCTTAACTTCAGTGATCTGACCGGAACCGATGTTAACATTGCGGCGAGGCCATTGACGCACTAAGTATCCACGGCAATAAATTATATTCGCAAACCTTTCTCGTTAATCTGTCTACGTAATAGTGAAAACAGTCTCAAAAGCCCAATAGTAGCTCTTGAGATTATCCTTTACATACAGACAGGGAAACACGGCGGGAGACTTTAAAAATGATTCTCCTAGTGTCTCCTTGATCCTCACTAACTGTGATTGACGACTTCAGTTACATCAGTTCTAAATAAAATTTGAGGAGTGTACTGCTTCATAAACTCTTAAATCTGTCTCAAGTTAATATAGAATTATTCCTGCGAATACCTCTCCTCCCAGATTAACCTGCCAACTCCAGACGGGTTCCCACCGACGTCCCTTAAGCACCACTAACTACACAGACACCAGTATGGTTCATCTCCAGTGGTCCTCATCCCTCACTTTATTTCATTTACTCCACTACACCCGCTATTAACGTTCATCAGTTGTCTTTCTTCAGCTGCTGTAAAGCTGAGAGTAGGTTTACCAGACCAGACATGAAGAACATACACAGAATCGCTATCTCGCTTCAGTATCACTTGGTATAATTCACATAATAAATCCCTTCAATACCGTCTTAACTTGTTGTTCCTATTTCAAATGTGTTGTGCCGAAGTGCTGGGCATGTTTTACCTTTATCCATTCGCTGAGTTTTTCTTACCGTCTTCTGTCCATCCTCTACCTTTCCGAGGGGTTCTCAGAAAATTTGTAATTGTTGTTCGAGTCTTCCGTCCGAAGATAGCTTTGATGTGGCTCTCGATGCTAGTCTATCCAGTGCAAGTACCTTCATCTCTACTTAGCTATTGCAACCTACATCCACATGAAACTGCTTGCTTAAGCTTATCTCCCCCTACAGTCTCTCCTGCCCTCCCTCCTCTCCTCTCCTCTCCTCTCTCTCTCTCTCTCTCTCACACACACACTCCCCTCAGTAACAAAGCTGACTATTCCTTGACGGCTCGGCATGTGTCCCAGCAACCAATCAATCTTTTAGTAATCATACGCAATAAATTTCTTTTTTCCCGGATTTGATTCCAAATTTCTACTTTAATTATCCGTCCAATCTTCAGAATTATTGTGTAACACCACATTTAAAAACCTTCTTTTTTCTTCTTATCGGAAATGATTATCAGTAACGTTTCATCTCCATGAAAGGTTAAACCCCAGACAAATTTCTACACAAAAGACTTTCTAAAATTTAAATTTCTTCTATTTTAAAATATCTCTCCTTCTAAGGAATGCATTTCTTTCTATTGCATGTCTACATTTTATAACCTCTGCGTCTGCTATCAGCAGTTATGTTCTTCTCCAAATAGTAAAACTCTTCATTATTTTCAGTTTCTCATTTTGTAATTCAATTCCCTCAGCATCAACAGATTTAATTTGACTTCCCTTGGATAACTCGAAAAATACTGAATTTAATTGATCGAACGAGAAAATATCATTATCCACGGCCACCGAGCTCAACAGTCCAGACAAAATGGACAAATTGTTATATGCTACATATGCAGCAAACGAAGCAGATGAAAGGGAATACAAACATGACATTGTCAGATAATGCAAAACGGTTTAACAGAAATGTTTAGAGGACAAATGCAAGGCTGCAGAATCATGCATAACTAGGGGAATCATAAGTGGTGCTAAAGGAAACTTGAAAAAGGCCTTCAGGGAAAAAGAGAAGCAGCTGTGTGAACGCCAAAAATCAAGATGGTAAGCCGATAATAAGCAAAAAAGGGAAAGCTGAAAAAGTGTAAGGATTATTTAGAGGATCTATACAAAGGAAACAAACCTGAGAACAATGTTACAGAAAGAAAAAAGTAAGGAGGTGAAATGAGATGGAAGATAGATTTTGACAGAGCAGTGAAAGACCGAAGTGGAAACAATGCCCCTGAGGTGAGTGACATTCCCTCAGAATTACCAACATTATTAGGAGACACAACCATGACAAAACTCGTCCACTTGGCGTGCAAAGCATATGAGACAGGCGACATACCCTCAGACGTCAGAATGGATGTAATAACCGTAATTCCAAGAAAGGCAGGTGCTGACAGATATGAACCATCAGTTTTGTAAGTTATTGTAGCAAAACAGTGACGCGAATTACATCATCATCATCATTTAAGACTGATTATGCCTTTCAGCGTTCAGTTTGGAGCATAGCCCCCTTATAAAATTCCTCCATGATCCTCTATTCAGTGCTAACATTGGTGCCTCTTCCGATGTTAAACCTATGACTTCAAAATCATTCTTAACCGAATCCAGGTACCTTCTCCTTGGTCTGCCCCGACTCCTCCTACCCTCTACTGCTGAACCCACAAGTCTCTTGGGTAACCTTGCTTCTCCCATGCGTGTAACATGACCCCACCATCTAAGCCTGTTCGCCCTGACTGCTACATCTATAGAGTTCATTCCCAGTTTTTCTTTGATTTCCTCATTGTGGACACCCTCCCGCCATTGTTCCCATCTACTAGTACCTGCAATCATCCTAGCTACTTTCATATCCGTAACCTCAACCTTGTTGATAAGGTAACCTGAATCCACCCAGGTTTCGCTCCCATACAACAAAGTTGGTCGAAAGATTGAAAAGTGCACAGATAACTTAGTCTTGGTACTGACCTCCTCCTTGCAGAAGAGAGTAGATCGTAGCTGAGCGCTCACTGCATTAGCTTTGCTACACCTCGCTTCCAGTTCTTTCACTATGTTGCCATCCTGTGAAAATATGCATCCTAAGTACTTGAAACCGTCCACCTGTTCTAACTTTGTTCCTCCTATTTGGCACTCAATCCGTTTATATTTCTTTCCCACTGACATTACTTTCGTTTTGGAGATGCTAATCTTCATACCATAGTCCTTACATTTCTGATCTAGCTCTGAAATATTACTCTGCAAAGTTTCAATCGAATCTGCCATCACAACTAAGTCATCCGCATATGCAAGACTGCTTATTTTGTGTTCACATATCTTAATCTCACCCAGTCAGTCTATTGTTTTCAATATATGATCCATACATAGTATGAACAACAGTGGAGACAGGTTGCAGCCTTGTCTTACCCCTGAAACTACTCTGAACCATGAACTCAATTTACCGTCTACTCTAACTGCTGCCTGACTATCCATGTAAAGACCTTTAATTGCTTGCAAACGTTTGCCTCCTATTCCATAATCTCGTAGAACAGACAATAACTTCCTCCAAGAACCCGGTCATATGCCTTTTCTAGATCTATAAAGAATAGATACAATTGCCTGTTCCACTCATAACACTTCTCCATTATTTGCCGTAAGCTAAAGATCTGGTCCTGACAACCTCTAAGATGCCTAAACCCACACTGATTTTCACCCAATTGGTCCTCAACTAATACTCGCACTTTCCTTTCAACAATACCTGAGAAGATTTTACCCACAACGCTGATTAAAGAGATACCTCTGTAGTTGTTACAATCTTTTCTGTTTCCATGTTCAAAGATTAGTGTAATTACTGCTTTTGTCCAGTCTTATGGAACCTGTCCCGACTCCCAGGCCATTTCAGTTATCTTGTGTAGCCATTTGGTTCAAATGGCTCTGAGCACTATGGGACTCAACATCGTAGATCATACGTCCCCTAGAACTTAGAACTACTTAAACCTAACTAACCTAAGGACATCATACACACCCATGCCCGAGGCAGGATTCGAACCTGCGACCGTAGCAGCCCCGCGGTTCCGGACTGCAGCGCCAGAACCGCACAGCCACCGCGGCTGGCTGTAGCCATTTAAGACCTGACATTCCACTGTATTTGATGAGCTCCGACTTAATTTCATCGACCCCAGCTGCTTTATTGCACTGCAGTCTATTGACCATTTTCTCCACTTCCTCATATGTGATGCTATTTCCATCTTCATTCCTATCCCATTCTACCTCTAAATCTGAAACATTACTGATCGTATTTTCACCTACAATGAGAAACTCTTCAAAATATTCCCGCCATCTGACCAAGGCATCCACAGGATTCACCAGCAGTTTTCCTGACCTGTCCAAAATACTTGTCATTTCCTTCTTACCTCCCTTTCGAAGACTGCTAACTACACTCCAGAATGGTTTTCCAGCAGCTTGACCCATAGTCTCCAACCTGTTTCCAAAGTCTTCCCAAGATTTCTTCTTGGATGCTGCAGTTATCTGTTTGGCTTTGTTTCTTTCTTCAACATAACTTTCTCTGTCTACCTGAGTTCTAGTATGTAGCCATTTTTGATACGCCTTCTTTTTCCTTTTACAGGCTGCCTTTACTGTGTCATTCCACCAAGCTGTTTGCTTCATCCTACTTTTACATACTACTGTTCCAAGACATTCTTTAGCCACGTCTAGTACTGTGTCCCTGTACCTTGTCCATTCCTTTTCCTTTTCCAATGACTGTAACTACGCGAATTACATTGATGAAAAAATCACAACATAAAAAAATAATCAGTATCTAGTGCATCAAATTTTGGAAATACGTTTAGCTCAAATGGTTCAAATGGCTCTGAGCATTACGGGACTTAACATCTGAGGTCAGGATTCGAACCTGCGACCGTAGTAGCAGCGCGGTCACGGACTGAAGCGCCTAGAACCGCTCGGCCACAACGGCCGGCTGAAAACACGTTTGTCTAGGTAACATATTTAAGAAATTAACAGTACAAAGTCACAGGTTAATGCAAGCGCAAAATAATCCATTGCAAATGTGAAATGCAGGTCCATTAATAGCCGGTATAGTAGACAGAATGTTGAACGCAAGCATGCAAACGAGCATGCATTGTATTGTACAGATGCTGGGTGGCAATTTGTGGTATAGAATTCCATGGGTGTTGCACACGATCGGTCAATACAGTGACGATTAATGCTGTCTTCGGATAACGTTGGAGTTGCCTTCCGATGATATCCCACATGTGCTTGACTGGGGACAGACCTGGTGATCGAGAAGGCCAAGGCAACACGTCAGTACTCTCTAGAGCATGTTGGCTTACAAAAGCGGTGCGTGGGCAAGCGTTATCCTGATGGAAAAAGCCCCCTGGAATCCTGTTCATGAATGGCAGCATAACAGGTCTAATCACCAGGTTGCCGCACAAATTTGTAGTCAGGCTGCGTGGGATAACCACGACAGCGCTCCTGCTGTCATACTCTAGGTATTGTGCAGTGTGTCCAGCATGCAGAGAGGTTGGTTGCACCTCCTTCTAACCAACACATGGCCATCACTGGCTCCAAGGCAGAACCAGAATTCATCAGAAAAACACAACAGACCTCCACCCCGCCCTCCAATTAGCTCTCGCTTGACACCACTGAAGTCGCAAACCCAGCTTCTCGTAGCCCTATTACACGATCTCGCTCAAACTAAGTGAGGTGTTAATAATGGCGTCTTTGTGGCCTCAAAGGCATTCTTTACTGATATCAACTCACCACGTAATACCTCAAAGGTAACTAACGCTCACGACCGTTACAGCGGGTATTTAAAGTAAACCTGATTTGCATCCTCAGACTGGCACTACTAGAGATGCTTTATGCGACTGGCGCGAAATTTGGATGTACATCATCTTTCAGCTGTAGAAACACGCCTACCAACTTTCATTTATGTCGCACAACTCCTGCTTGGTGTTGCGATTTTTTTTTCGTCGGCTTATTTAGAGAAGAATAGAATAATTGATAGAAGCCCACCACGGGGAAGATAAGTTTGTGTTCCAGAGAACTGCAGGTATGCGAGGCAATACTCATTCTAAAAGTTATCCTAGAAGATAGGTTGAATAAAGGCAAACTTATATTTTCAGCATTTGTAAATTCAGAGACAGCTTCTTCCAGATACACTTCCACTATCTGTATTCTATCCCTGTTACCTTCAGAATTTGAAAGAGCGTATTCAAATCAGCATTGTCAAAAGCTTTCTACAAATATCAAGTGCTACAAATATAGGTGTGCTAATGCCTCGCGCAACCCTAAAATTCTCCAAAACCAAAGTTAAACTTCCCGCGATCGAATTCTGGCAGTCTCTTCATTCTTCTGTAAACAAAAATTATTATTATAATTCATTTGCAACCAGGACTTACTGAATTGATGGTCCAGTAATATTCAGACCTGTCAGCTAAACTGTTAGTTATGGTTCTGAATTTTGAGTAAGCTTGAAAGAGCTCTCCACGTATGTGAATTCCTTTCACGTGACAAATACTTTGTTAGCCAGTTTCTTCGTTTCTGTATGGATGAATCTAAGATAGGAATTTTCTTTATGAACTTGCTGTTATTCATTCTGTTTAAGTTACAACGTTTTCTGTAACTAGATAATTTTCCCTAGATGTCATCGCTATCCAAATTATTCCTCTGTTATTTCTGTATTGTATATATCTCACTAATGCATTTATGTACTGTTTACTGAAAATCAGCAGATTCACTGAAGCCTGCCAGCTCATTCGTTCGAATTAAGATTCAAAAATAAAGATAAATGTCAGTGCTAACGGTTAACTACCGAAACGTGCGAGTGATTAACACTGTACTGCACATTTCACAAGATGTACTGAAAAAAAGAAAAATACTTCTGTTTCCGAAAAATAATGACAAGGTATTCATTGGCAATTTTTTCTTAATTATTATTGTACAAAATCTTGATGTAAATGATAGAACTGAACTTAATATCTAATTTCTAAAGATGTGTTTTGCCCAGACTTTTGTTTCTTATGGAGTAATATCTCTCTCCCACCTTAGATATAAAGCGTTATTCCACGTCACGGATTTTCCTTACTCAATATTATAGTAAATATTGCTGTACGTTTATGGCTCCAGGAATTTAAGTATATCTCATAGATCTCATTTCTTCTCAGACCATGTTGTTATTCCCATTACAGCTTTAAATTACAGGTTTATGTCTTTATAACGCCATTTAAAGCACTTACTAAGATTATAGATTCTATTCTGAAAACAGAAGTGAAGTAATATTACACGCAGTTTTGAAACGAATATGATTTATTTCGATGCAAATGGACAAGCTCATGCGACGTATTATGCGTCATAGTCAACTATAAAACATTAGAATTAGTGATGCTTGATTTATTATAAAGTTTTCGATTACGGTTATGTGCGAGTTGGCGTCTTACATTTCTATCTTTAGGGATAGGCTATGTTCTTTACAAGATTTACGGTATGAATATATTGCGTTTTGCAAGCCTCATCACGCACCTTTATCGGAGGTTGTTTCCCCGGGTCCACCTTTACTTTTCTTCATGTGTATATCAATCCAAGACCTCGAAGTCGTTCTCCTTGTAATGCATTCCCATTGAAGAACGTTAATCTTCGTTAATAAACTTTGTTTATGGACACTCAAGCGGATGCTGTCGGCCATGTTTTGTGATGAATTGTAGTTCTGCTGCAACCGGTCGGATACTATAAGAACTATTATCCTTAAGGTAAAAGATAGTAATAAACATCATAATTCCACGAGAAACTCGACATCCGACAAAATGTACCATATCGCGTTATTCGTGCTCACGCTTTTGTAACTAAGAATAACGCTGCTTCAGCGTGTGAGAAGGCAGTCCAGAAAACATTTTGTTGGGGCATTATGTTGGCCCAAAGTCTGACCAGGAATTCAGTTCATTTTTCAAGGATGCACAAACTTATATTTTCATTGTGCCAGTTATGGCCTGATAATGGTTGCAATGCTTCCCATACATATGGAGACGACAAATGAAATACTGTTTGACGGAGCTTTTATGCATCAAGCACCGAAGCACCGACAGCCTCCGACTTTACTATAACGTTTTCCAGTTGCTGTCCCAGCAATCAAGTTTTCGTGGACGTGGTACTGTTTTCTCTCAGATGAATGACCTCTCGATTTTAGAATTTCCATGTCCACAATATAATTCAACACTTACATTGCCTGATATAACGTTTTGTAATTACATTCTGTCTTCAAACAGAACACACAACGATACAGAAAACAAATGCCCTCGCAGTATCCTTCATGTTTAGGGGTTTTCAAGTAACAAATTGAAAGCACCTCAGAAATATCTAGTACGCAGATTGTAAGTTTCAATGTAGCTCATCAAATAGCTATCCTTTTGTATACCCGGTGGCAATTTTTTAACTACACTCCTGGAAATGGAAAAAAGTACACATTGACACCGGTGTGTCAGACCCACCATACTTGCTCCGGACACTGCGAGAGGGCTGTACAAGCAATGATCACACGCACGGCACAGCGGACACACCAGGAACCGCGGTGTTGGCCGTCGAATGGCGCTAGCTGCGCAGCATTTGTGCACCGCCGCCGTCAGTGTCAGCCAGTTTGCCGTGGCATACGGAGCTCCATCGCAGTCTTTAACACTGGTAGCATGCCGTGACAGCGTGCTCGTGAACAGTATGTGCAGTTGACGGACTTTGAGCGAGGGCGTATAGTGGGCATGCGGGAGGCCGGGTGGACGTACCGCCGAATTGCTCAACACGTGGGGCGTAAGGTCTCCACAGTACATCGATGTTGTCGCCAGTGGTCGGCGGAAGGTGCACGTGCCCGTCGACCTGGGACCGGACCGCAGCGACGCACGGATGCACGCCAAGACCGTAGGATCCTACGCAGTGCCGTAGGGGACCGCACCGCCACTTCCCAGCAAATTAGGGACACTGTTGCTCCTGGGGTATCGGCGAGGACCATTCGCAACCGTCTCCATGAAGCTGGGCTACGGTCCCACACACCGTTAGGCCGTCTTCCGCTCACGCCCCAACATCGTGCAGCCCGCCTCCAGTGGTGTCGCGACAGGCGTGAATGGAGGGACGAATGGAGACGTGTCGTCTTTAGCGATGAGAGTCGCTTCTGCCTTGAAGCCAATGATGGTCGTATGCGTGTTTGGCGCCGTGCAGGTGAGCGCCACAATCAGGACTGCATACGACCGAGGCACACAGGGCCTACACCCGGCATCATGGTGTGGGGAGCGATCTCCTATACTGGCCGTACACCTCTGGTGATCGTCGAGGGGACACTGAATAGTGCACGGTACATCCAAACCGTCATCGAACCCATCGTTCTACCATTCCTAGACCGGCAAGGGAACTTGCTGTTCCAATAGGACAATGCACGTCCGCATGTATCCCGTGCCACCCAACGAGCTCTAGAAGGTGTAAGTCAACTACCCTGGCCAGCAAGATCTCCGGATCTGTCCCTCATTGAGCATGTTTGGGACTGGATGAAGCGTCGTCTCACGCGGTCTGCAAGTCCAGCATGAACGCTGGTCCAACTGAGGCGCCAGGTGGAAATGGCATGGCAAGCCGTTCCACAGGACTACATCCAGCATCTCTACGATCGTCTCCATGGGAGAATAGTAGCCTGCATTGCTGCGGAAGGTGGATATACACTGTACTAGTGCCGACATTGTGCATGCTCTGTTGCCCGTATCTATGTGCCTGTGGTTCTGTCAGTGTGATCATGTGATGTATCTGACCCCAGGAATGTGTCAATAAAGTTTCCCCTTCCTGGGACAATGAATTCACGGTGTTCTTATTTCAATTTCCAGGAGTGTATATGAAAAAACGTACATTAGTTATAAACTACAGTGTGCACACACTTTATTCTAATGTAAATGTCACTACAAATGTTCTGATTTAGGTAATGACATGTTCGATATGCTTGCCATCATTGATGCAGACGAACAGCGAAATTCCACATCACCCACTGAAGTGTCGGAACATCAATGCTGTTGATGACCTCCTGAATGAATGTTTTCAGCTCAGCAATGGTTTTAGGGTTATTGCTGTACACCTTGTCTTTCCGGAGAATATGGTGGCCATCAAGGCCCTTGACAGTGGCCCCAGAGCTAGAATGCGGTCCCCAAAGTACTTCACCAGGACATCAAACTCTCTCCTGCTTCGATGGGGTCGGGCTCCGTCTTACTTGTCGAACTCAGGGTCACTTTGAATAATGGGGATAAAATACTCCAAAACCTTCACATACCATCTGGTAGTCACAGCGCCATCAGGGAATATCGCACCAATTATTCCATGTCTGGACATTTCACACCACACAGTCACCTGTTGAGGGTGAAGAGACTTCTCGATCGCGAAATGCGGGTTCTCAGTCTCCCAATGCACCAGCCGATTTTGCTTACTTTCACGTGCAAATGGCCGACAATAACAAGTCACATGCACATGTGTATACAAATATCCATCATTCCCTGTGCTCAACTGTGCAGTTTGAATGTCCTCAGGGAGAGCATAAGGAAACAATTGACAGGAATGGCGGAAAGAAATACAGTAGAGGAAGAATGGGTAACTTTGAGGGATGAAGTAGTGAAGGCAGCAGAGGATCAAGTAGGTAAAAAGACGAGGGCTAGTGGAAATCCAAGGGTAACAGAAGAAATATTGAATTTAATTGATGAAAGGAGAAAATATAAAAATGTAGTAAATGAAGCAGGCGAAAAGGAATACAAACGTCTCAAAAATGAGATCGACAGGAAGTGCAAAATGGCTAAGGGATGGCTAGAGGACAAAGGTAAGGATGTAGAGGCTTATCTCACTAGGGGTAAGATAGATATTGCCTACAGGAAAATTAAAGAGACCTTTGGAGAAAAGAGAGCCACTTGTATGAATACCAAGAGCTCAGATGGAAACCCAGTTCTAAGCAAAGAAGGGAAAGCAGAAAGGTGGAAGGAGTATATAGAGGGTCTATACAAGGGCGATGTACTTGAGGACAATATTATGGAAATGGAAGAGGATGTAGATGAAGATGAAATGGGAGATACAATACTGCGTGAAGAGTTTGACAGAGCACTGAAACATCTGAGTCGAAACAAGGCCCCCGGAGCAGACAACATTCCATTGGAACTAATGACGGTCTTGGGAGAGCCAGTCCTGACAAAACTCTACCATTTGGTGAGCAAGATAAATGAAACAGGCGAAATACCTTCAGACTTCAAGAAGAATATAATAATTCCAATCCCAAAGAAAGCAGGTGTTGACAGATGTGAAAATTACCGAACTATCAGTTTAATAAGTCACAGCTGCAAAATACTAACGCGAATTCTTTACAGACAAATGGAAAAACTAGTAGAAGCCGACTTCGGGAAAGATCAGTTTGGATTCCGTAGAAATACTGGAACACGTGAGGCAATACTGACCTTACGACTTATCTTAGAAGAAAGACTAAGGAAAGGGAAACCTACGTTTCTAGCATTTGTAGACTTAGGGAAAGCTTTTGACAATGTTGACTGGAATACTCTCTTTCAAATTCTAAAGGTGTCAGGGGTAAAATACAGGGAGCGAAAGGCTATTCACAATTTGTACAGAAACCAGATGGCAGTCATAAGAGCCGAGGGTCATTAAAGGGAAACAGTGGTTGGGAAGGGAGTGAGACAGGGTTGTAGCCTCTCCCCGATGTTATTCAATCTGTTTATTGAGCAAGCAGTAAAGGAAACAAAAGAAAAATTCAGAGTATGTATTAAAATCCATGGAGAAGAAATAAAAAACTTGAGGTTTGCTGATGACATTGTAATTCTGTCAGAGACAGCAAAGGACTTGGAAGAGCAGTTGAATGAAATGGACAGTGTCTTGAAAGGAGGATATAAGATGAACATCAACAACAGCAAAACGAGGATAATAGAATGTAGTCGACTTAAGTCGGGTGATGTTGAGGGAATTAGATTAGGAAATGAGACACTTAAAGTAGTAAAGGAGTGTTGCTATTTGGGGAGCAAAATAACTGATGATGGTCAAAGTAGGGAGGATATAAAATGTATACTGGCAATGACAAGGAAAGCGTTTCTGAAGAGGAGAAATTTGTTAACATCGAATGTAGATTTAATTGTCAGGAAGTCATTTCTGAAAGTATTTGTATGGAGTGTAGCTATGTATGGAAGTGAAACATGGACGATAAATAGTTTGGACAAGAAGAGAATAGAAGCTTTCGAAATGTGGTGCTACAGAAGAATGCTGAAGATTAGATGGGTAGATCACATAACTAATGAGGAAGTATTGAATAGGATTGGGGAGAAGAGAAGTTTGTGGCACAACTTGACCAGAAGAAGGGATCGGCTGGTAGGACATGTGTCGAGGCATCAAGGGATCACCAATTTAGTATTGGAGGGCAGCATGGAGGGTAAAAATCGTAGAGGGAGACCAAGAAATGAATACACTAAGCAGATTCAGAAGTATGTGCGTTGCAGTAGGTACTGGGAGATGAAGAAGCTTGCACAGGATAGAGTAGCATGGAGAGCTGCATCAAACCAGTCTCAGGACTGAAGACGACAACAACAACACAAACCGTTCAGAAGTTATGACGATTTTATTTCATATAGTTTAGTAATTTTCACCCTGTAAATATAAAGCAGAGTGTATATACACTCCTGGAAATTGAAATAAGAACACCGTGAATTTATTGTCCCAGGAAGGGGAAACTTTATTGACACATTCCTGGGGTCAGATACATCACATGATCACACTGATAGAACCACAGGCACATAGACACAGGCAACAGAGCATGCACAATGTCGGCACTAGTACAGTGTATATCCACCTTTCGCAGCAATGCAGGCTGCTATTCTCCCATGGAAACGATCGTAGAGATGCTGGATGTAGTCCTGTGGAACGGTTTGCCATGCCATTTCCACCTGGCGCCTCAGTTGGACCAGCGTTCATGCTGGACGTGCAGACCTCGTGAGACGACGCATCATCCAGTCCCAAACATGCTCAATGGGGGACAGATCTGGAGATCTTGCTCGCCAGGGTAGTTGACTTACACCTTCTAGAGCACGTTGGGTGGCACGGGATACATGCCGACGTGCATTGTCCTGTTGGAACAGCAAGTTCCCTTGCCGGTCTAGGAATGGTAGAACGATGGGTTCGATGACGGTTTGGATGTACCGTGCACTATTCAGTGTCCCCTCGACGATCACCAGAGGTGTACGGCCAGTGTAGGAGATCGCTCCCCACACCATGATGCCGGGTGTTGGCCCACTGTGCCTCGGTCGTATGCAGTCCTGATTGTGGCGCTCACCTGCACGGCGCCAAACACGCATACGACCATCATTGGCACCAAGGCAGAAGCGACTCTCATCGCTAAAGACGACACGTCTCCATTCGTCCCTCCATTCACGCCTGTCGCGACACCACTGGAGGCGGCTGCACGATGTTGGGGCGTGAGCGGAAGACGGCCTAACGGTGTGCGGGACCGTAGCCCAGCTTCATGGAGACGGTTGCGAATGGTCCTCGCCGATACCCCAGGAGCAACAGTGTCCCTAATTTGCTGGGAAGTGGCGGTGCGGTCCCCTACGGCACTGCGTAGGATCCTACGGTCTTGGCGTGCATCCGTGCGTCGCTGCGGTCCGGTCCCAGGGCGACGGGCACGTGCACCTTCCGCCGACCACTGGCGACAACATCGATGTACTGTGGAGACCTTACGCCCCACGTGTTGAGCAATTCGGCGGTACGTGCACCCGGCCTCCCGCATGCCCACTATACGCCCTCGCTCAAAGTCCTTCAACTGCACATACGGTTCACGTCCACGCAGTCGCGGCATGCTACCAGTGTTAAAGACTGCGATGGAGCTCCGTATGCCACGGCAAACTGGCTGACGCTGACGGCGGCGGTGCACAAATGCTGCGCAGCTAGCGCCATTCGACGGCCAACACCGCGGTTCCTGGTGTGTCCGCTGTGCCGTGCGTGTGATCATTGCTTGTACATCCCTCTCGCAGTGTCCGGAGCAAGTATGGTCGGTCAGACACACCGGTGTCAATGTGTGCTTTTTTCCATTTCCAGGAGTGTATGTGTATATGTCTGAGATCTCCTTCCAACTAAATTTGGCACGAAAACAGCAGGCCTCACGAGTATCAGAACTGTGGGGTTTATAACCTCTAACCCCAACAGGTGCAGAGATATGGACAAAGACATGTTGTTCCAGCTCCTGGTTACTGGCTGCTCTTCATGACAGATGTGTTGCGTGGGCACAGTATCTGCCCATCTTATCGACCTGCTTAGCAGACAGCTTACTCAGCAGTGAGAAAAAATTTTTTTAAGCCCATGATGAGCCAGCTGCCCAGGGTACCTGGCATGCTGGTGGAGCAGTATCTGCCTGTCGATTTGCTCTATTTAGTAGGGACTACATGTGTGATGGTCACAGCTGGGAGAAGGTTGAAATGGGTAGAGGATGAGATGGACAGAGAAAGAATGTTAGGTGGGATAGGCTTAGAGGTGGGTCATGAGGGGATGGACACAGAGAAGGGGGAAGGGTGACAGGCAAAAGGAGATGGGGAGGGGGATATAGCTAGAGAGAGGGGTAAGGATCATTTTGAATAGGGACAGGAAAAGATGAATAGGGAGATGAGTACAAGAATGGATGGAGAGAGAGAGGATGAGAAGGACATGGAGGAGGGGAGGAGAATATTAAAATTGAAAATGGGATAGGAGATGGGCAGAGAGGGAGGAAGAGGAGATGGTCGGAAAAAGTATGAGGAGGAATAGATGGGCAGAGAGGGGAATGAAGAGGAGATAGATGAGTAGGGGGAGGAGGATATGGGCAAAGAGGGAGGAGAAAGAGATGGGCAGAGAGGGGGTGAGGAGGTGACAGGCAAAGAGGGGAGGAGGAGGAGGAGGAGGAGGAGGAGGAGGAGGAGGAGGAGAAGGAGGAGGAGATGGAGATGGGGATGGGCAGAGAGGGGGTGAGGGGCTGACAGGCAGAGAGGGGGGGAGGAGGAGGAGGAGGAGGAGGAGATGGGCAGAGAGGGGGTGAGAAGGTGACAGGCAGAGAGGGGAGGAGGAGGAGGAGGAGGAGGAGGAGGAAGAGGAAGAGGAGGAGGAGATGGTCAGAGAGGGGGTGAGGAGGTGACAGGCAGAGGGGGGAGGAGGAGGAGGAGGAGGAGGAGATGGGCAAAGGAGGGGGGGGGGAGGATATGGACCAAGGTAGTGGTTTAGGAGATATATGTAACACATGTGTCAAATACATACATGGTCGAAGCTGTGGGGAAAAGCCTAGTGTGGGTATAATTCAGACATATTAATATGACATTAAATGATGCATAAAGGCTTGCTGAGTCTTTTCAATCTGTTGTGGACTTCGTCTACTCATTCACTTTTTCGAATGTCGTCTACCCAACTTACATTAGGTCATCACGTCGGCGTTCTCCATTTGTCTGTTGTAGTCGAGTGAAGAAATTCCTTTCCATATGTGGCACCAATTCAATCGGCTCCACGTACTGCACAGCTCAGTTTTATTTTCATTACACTCATCACCACATATTCCATTCCAATTTTATTTCCTGATCCGTCAGTTTCATTTTTTTCTGTCCAATTGTCAAGATTCACCCATCTTTTGCTTGCCGTTTGAATGCAGTTGAATGTTTATCTCATTAAAGTCCACATCTCATTGCTATAGGTTACAACTTGACTGCAAGCTTTCTGTTGCTAACAAATCTAGGTTTAACATTACAGGCCATTTTTACTATTTTCTTTATTTACTTACTTTTCCCTATTGTCGTCGGTTTTCGATGTCCAAAACGCAAAAATTCACCCATTGGTTCTACGAACCTATTGTTCACTTTTACAGTTTTCTTTCTCATATACTGGTTCTACATTATTTTTATATTTCTTATAATTACTGATTCTCAGTCCTATTTTCAACTTCCCCCTTCCAGATCATGCATTAGTTGTTGAATTGCACTACAGGCATATAGTACAATGTTATTAATACAGTGAAAGTGCAACAGAGACATGTTCCACTAATACGTATTTAATTTTCGTCTACCCTGTTTCAAAATGTTGAACTGTGTGTGAAAACTTATGGGACTTAACTGCTAAAGTCATCAGTCCCTAAGCTTACACACTACTTAACCTAAATTATCCTAAGGAAAAACACAGACACCTATGCCCGAGGGAGGACTCGAACCTCCTCCGGGACCAGCCGCAAAGTCCATAACTGCAGCGCCCGAGACCGCGCGACTAATCCCGCGCGGCCCTAGGATATGAAAACTTCCTCTGTAGTCGCTGAGAATATGTTTGGTCGTATGGAAATTGCTTGTCTGACTCGTCTTTAGATTCTGCATTTTTCACTATCTTGACGAATTTGACTAGCAACGTATCATTGAGGCGTATATACTCCTCAGTGCTCTCCATTGTGCAGCCATGGACTGTGCGACTGGTCCTGGTGGAGATTCGAGTCCTCCCTCGGGCATGGGTGTGTGTGCTTGTCCTTATGATAATTTAGGTTAAGTAGTGTGTAAGCTTAGGGACTGATGACCTTAGCAGTTAGGTCCCATAACATTTCACGCATATTTGAACAGCTCTCCATTGGTTCTATCACTGTCCTGCTTCTCGAAGTCTGTTACTGCAACTTCAGTTGAAACTCAGTCGAAAACTGTATCAAGTGCTATGGATGCGAGGCAAAATGGTAATTCATACGTATTGTTTCATTCAACAGCTTCGTCCGTAACTTTCAGGAGCTCATTTGTGCTATTTCAACTTTTATTGATGGATACTGTTAGTTCCTTTGTTTGATTGTTTGCTTAAAATCAAAACATTTTTTTCTATGTGCTTGGTAACTATTTTAGTGAAATTCTTTTTTGTATGTAACTTCATTAAAAGTCTTGGATGAAAGTGGAAACTACTAGTAGATGGCTCTACGAAGCGAAGTATAAGCACCCAGTAGCAGCTAGGCTGCTGAACTGTGACTCTGCGAGCATGGCTTCTGAAATTTTGCGGAATGCTGTTTGTCACTTGTTTTGTTGCAGTTCATGCATCGCAGCTCCCATGTTCCAGTGTGGATCGAGTCTACAATACAGAGCTCGCATAGCACGTGGCGAGTGATGGCCATCCATATTCGTCATGCGATATTAGCAGAAACCGCAGATGCATTTTAGATGCAATGAGAATTGACAGGGTAGCCTGGGATCGCACGTAATGTGACGACCGCGCGCGTTTTGCGCATTAAATTCCACAGCAGAAATGATTGGTGCAGTCGGTATAACGGTACAACATTCAGTCTCTAATTCACAGTTCGTAGTCGGGGTCCAGCGGCTTCACGTACAAGGAAACACTAAATATTCTGCGCTTACGTCATTACAGAAAGTAGCAGACAACATAAGGCGTCCGCTCGCAAAAGATGCTAGTTACTGGCATGTTGACAATGCCACACAGTTAAGTGAAACATGCCGGCCGGAGTGGCCGTGCGGTTCTAGGCGCTACAGTCTGGAGCCGAGCGACCGCTACGGTCGCAGGTTCGAATCCTGGCTCGGGCATGGATGTGTGTGCTTAGGTTTAATTAGTTCTAAGTTCAAAGCGACTGATGACCTCAGAAGTTAAGTCACATAGTGCTCAGAGCCATTTGAACCATTTTAAGTGAAACATGTGAATTTGGTTTAGAAACATAGAACTTTTAGTCAGTGTATACCAGATGTAGGACGTAAAGCAGACACCTCTAATATTATAAAAACGGTTCAAGATTCCAAAACAAGATTTCTGACAAGGGGTAGTGCACTGAGAGAGAGGTGAGACGTGGGGATTGGGAGAATTTGATACAAGTGTAGCACTCACGTCCTTTTTATCTATATTCGTTCCATGCAAGCTACCTTACGGTGCGTAGCGAAGGGTACAACTGACATCAAGATCATTTCCCCCATTCCTGTGAGTGGTGCGAGGGGAAGACAACTGACAGTTAGACGCTGCATGAGATTTAATGTCACTCATTTTCTCCTCGTGGTCAAATGGCGAGACGTATGTAGCCCCGTCCACAGGCCCTGGCAGGCCCATCGGTACCGACCGACCACCGTCTCATCCTCCAGCAATGGCGTCGTTGGACGCGGTATGGAAGGGTGCGGGGTCAGCACATCGCTTTCCCGGCTGTTGTCAGTTTTCGTAGCCTACAGCTGCTGCTGTTCGGTCAAGTAGCTCATCACGAGGCTCAGTGGATCCCCCTTCAGTCCTTCGCCCACGGAAAAAAAAGTTTGGCTGTACCGAGAATGAAACCCGTGTTCTCTGTAATAGTCAGCCTCGGAGACCACTTAGCTATGGAGGCGCACCGAGACATGTGTGGAAGGACATAATACGTTGCTCAATTGTTCTTGGAATGTAGCTCTTTCAGTTTCAACAAGAAAGCTCTCCGCGACGCACAACTTCTCTCTTGTAGGGTCAGCTACTGGAACTCGATAAGTATTTTCGTGATGTTGTCGCTTACAAAATGAACCTGTCACGAAACACGCAGCTCTTCTTTGTATTTCCTCTATTTCTTCTATTAACCTTATCTCGTAAGTGTCCCACGCTGAGGAGCGATGCTAAAGAATCGGAGGAACGATTGATTTGCAAGTTATCTGAAAAAAAAAAGCTGCGCAAATATTCAACTAGGTATTGATAAGGTTTTAAAGTGGATCGAAGATTGTAAACTGTTCTTAATGTTGGTAAATGTAAAACTGGGCGTTTTACAAACAGCAAAAACGTTACATCGAATGACAGTGAGTCACAATAGAAATCAGTCAACTCGTACAAATACTTAAGTGTAGCAATTTGTGGAGATACGAACCAGAAGAATAACATAGGCTCAGTCGTAAGTGTGGTACATTATTTGGTAGGATGCTGAGAAAATGCAGTTAATTTACAAGAGAAGTTGCATACAAAACACTCGTCCAAATCATCTTAGAATATTGCTCAAAGGTGTGGGACCCGTATGAAATTGAAATAATAGGTGAGAATGTTGAGTGGTTTATTCCTTATCGTTTCATTACCGACTTGAAATAGTTATTTTAAATTCAGCTCTACATCTACATCTACATAACTACTTTGCAGTTTACGCTTAAGGGCCACACAGGGGGTTCTTCGAACTACCTTCCGTCTATTTCTCTACCGTACCACTCTATAACGGCGCGTAGGAAAATGTACACTTAATCTCTCTGTACGAGCTCTGATTTCTGCTATTTTATTATAATGATCATTTCTCCCTATGTAGGATGGCGACAGTAAAATATTTTCACATTCAGAGGAGAAAGCTGTTGATTGAAATTTCGTGTAAAGATCTCACCACAACGAAAACCGCCTTTGCTTAAACGACTGCCATCCCAACTCACTTATCATATCCGAGACACTCTCTGCTCAATACAAAACGAGCTGCCCTTCTTTGAAAGTTTTCAATGTCCTCCGTCAATCCTATCTGGTAAGGATCCCATATAGCACAGCAATACTCTAGCAGAGAACAGACAACCATAGTGTAGACAGTATAGTAGACCTGTTGCATCTTCTAAATGTTCTGCCAGTTGAACGTAGTCTTTGGTTTGACTTCCCCACAACATTATCTATGTGATGGTTCCAACTTAAGTTATTCGTAATTTTAATTCCTAAGGATTTAGTCGAATTGACAGCCATTAAATTTTTGTGATTTATATGTAATCGAAATTTAACGGATTTCTTTTTGTACTCATGTAGATGACATCATGCTTTTCCTTACTGAAAGACAATTGCCACTTTTTGCACCATTCAGAGATTGTGTCTAAGTCATTTTGCAATTGATTTTTATCTTCTGATGACTGTTAATGACAGCATCTTCTGCAAACAATGTAAGAGGGCAGCCGGCCGTGGTGGCCGAGCGGTTCTAGGCGCTGCGGTCTGGAACCGCGCGACCGCTAGGGTAGCAGGTTCGAATCCTGCCTCGGGCCTGGATGTGTGTGATGTCCTTAGGTTAGTTAGGTTTAGGTAGTTCTATGTTCTAGGGGACTGATGACGTCAGAAGTTAAGTCACATAGTACTCAGAACCATTTGAACCATTTTGTAAGAGGGCTGCCCAGATTATCTCCTAAATTGTTTATGTAGATTAGAAACAGCAGACGGTCTATAACACTTTCTTGGGGAACGCCGGATGTCGCTTCTGTTTTACTCTACGATTTTCCGTCTGTTACTACGTTCTTCGACCATTCTGAGAAGAAATCACGGATCCACTCGCACAACTGACGCGATACTCCATAGGCATGCCAATTAATTAGTAGTCTCGTGCGAGGAGCCACGTCAAAAGCCATCTGGAAATACGGAATCAATTTGAAATCCGCTGTCGATATCACTCACTACTTCATGCACATAAAGAGTTAGTTTTTTTCTGAATCCGTGCTGATTGTGTGTCATAGACCGTTACCTTCGAGGTACCACTGCGTGTGTTCCAAAATCCCACTGCAAATCGAAGTTAGCGATATAGGTCTGTAATTCAGCGAATTTATTCATATTTCTTTCTTGAGTATTGATGTGGATGTGCAGCTTTCCAGTCTTTTGGTATGGATCTTTGGTCGAGTCAGTTTGTAGGTTGTCAGGAAATCGATTCGGCGCTTTCTGCAGCAATTGTGCAGACTTCCTTCCCAGTCTTTGCCTTCACAGGAAGCACCCATGCGAGTTTGTTGTATGTATTTGCGATTATTAAAATATATTTGAAACCTTTATTTGATGGTCAATATTCTCTCATGTTCACGAGATAGGCCTGCCATAATCACACGTGTTGACTCGTCTAAGTGGAAATTTTTTGCAATGCAGCCTGTGAGTTCATTCACCATCGTCTCCATAATTATTCAGTAATGTTTCTTTCTCAAAGCTCTGAAATGACTGTTATTATTTCGTGCATGTAAGCTGTATTCCTTGTGGTGGTTGATGCTGTGTGTAGGGCTTAGTAATATATGTACTCCAGAGGTAATCTTTTCAGCTTTTCTTGCTGAATGTCAAAGACTTCGCCTTCGCTATGTACACGGCTTAATGCTGGTAATTATGTTAATTTATTTTCTACTTTCTGTGCTTTTACTGGTTTTTTTGGATCGTTATTGTGCCTACGTGCATTAGTCATGGGGAATATTTCAGCATATGATCTCTTCTCAATATTATTTCCACTAAATCGCATATCTAGTCTCTAGCACGTGTGGTGTCATTTTTACATCTACATGACATCTACATGACTACTCTGCAATTCACATTTAAGTGCTTGGCAGAGGGTTCATCGAACCACAATCATACTATCTCTCTACTATTCCACTCCCGAACAGCGCGCGGGAAAAACGAGCACCTAAACCTTTCTGTTCGAGCTCTGATTTCTCTTATTTTATTTTGATGATCATTCCTACCTATGTAGGTTGGGCTCAACAAAATATTTTCGCATTCGGAAGAGAAAGTTGGTGACTGAAATTTCGTAAAAAGGTCTCGCCGCGACGAAAAACGCCGCTGTAATGACTTCCATCCCAACTCGTGTATCATATCTGCCACACTCTCTCCCCTATAACGTGATAATACAAAACGAGCTGCCCTTTTTTGCACCCTTTCGATGTCCTCCGTCAATCCCACCTGGTAAGGATCCCACACCGCGCAGCAATATTCTAACAGAGGACGAACGAGTGTAGTGTAAGCTGTCTCTTTAGTGGACTTGTTGCATCTTCTAAGTGTCCTGCCAATGAAACGCAACCTTTGGCTCGCCTTCCCGACAATATTATCTATGTGGTCTTTCCAGCTGAAGTTGTTCGTAATTTTAACACCCAGGTACTTAGTTGAATTGACAGCCTTGAGAATTGTACTATTTATCGAGTAATCGAATTCCAACGGATTTCTTTTGGAACTCATGTGGATCATCTCACACTTTTCGTTATTTAGCGTCAACTGCCACCTGCCACACCATACAGCAATCTTTTCTAAATCGCTTTGCAACTGATACTGGTCTTCGGATGACCTTACTAGACGGTAAATTACAGCATCATCTGCGAACAATCTAAGAGAACTGCTCAGATTGTCACACAGGTCATTTATTTAGATCAGGAACAGCAGAGGTCCCAGGACGCTTCCCTGGGGAACACCTGATTTCACTTCAGTTTTACTCGATGATTTGCCGTCTATTACTACGAACTGCGACCTTCCTGACAGGAAATCACGAATCCAGTCGCACAACTGAGACGATACCCCATAGCTCCGCAGCTTGATTAGAAGTCGCTTGTGAGGAACGGTGTCAAAAGCTTTCCGGAAATCTAGAAATACGGAATCAACTTGAGATCCCCTGTCGATAGCGGCCATTACTTCGTGCGAATAAAGAGCTAGCTGCGTTGCACAAGAGCGATGTTTTCTGAAGCCATGCTGATTACGTGTCAATAGATCGTTCCCTTCGAGGTGATTCATAATGTTTGAATACAGTATATGCTCCAAAACCCTACTGCAAACCGACGTCAATGATATAGGTCTGTAGTTAAATGGATTACTCCTACTACCCTTCTTGAACACTGGTGCGACCTGCGGAATTTTCCAATCTGTAGGTACAGATCTATCGGTGAGCGAGCGGTTGTATATGAGTGCTAAGTAGGGAGCTATAGTATCAGCGTAATCTGAAAGGAACCTAATCGGTATACAATCTGGACCTGAAGACTTGCCCGTATCAAGCGATTTGAGTTGCTTCGCAACCCTTAAGGTATCTACTTCTAAGAAATTCATGCTAGCAGATGTTCGTGTTTCAAATTCTGGAATATTCCATTCGTCTTCCCTGGTGAAGGAATTTCGGAAAACTGCGTTCAATAACTCCGCTTTAGCGGCAAAGTCGTCGATAACAGTACCATCGGCACTGCGCAGCGAAGGTATTGACTGCGTCTTGCCGCTTGTGTACTTTACATACGACCAGAATTTCTTCGGATTTTCTACCAAATTTCGAGACAATGCTTCGTTGTGGAACCTATTAAAGGCACAAATGTGGCTTTCCCAGCTTATGCGGTTGATCTCGATGGACCACAAATTTAGTTTCTAATTCACCTACACTGTATAATTCGATGATGAAATTACATCAGTTTCTTCAACCACCACCGCTGTCATGTGTGAGACCTGTTTAATACTTTGTGTTATGGGTCTAAATGTTTCAAAGGAAGACGGTTCATGCTCCATCTGTCCTAGTTCTAAGAGTTGTAGTTTGCGGCGAATAGCTTGGCCGCACCTCTGTGACCTTGCATTTTGTCGATATGTCAGATACCGATCACACTTCAAAGTAGTATGCATCTTATATAATCATCTAACCGGTTTTCTCGAGCTTATTAACCTTTCCATTTATTACACTGATTAACCTCATAAGAGTTTCATTGCCTTCTCTTTGAAGCTTTCCTTATTGCGATATTCACAAGAAGAGATTTGTTTTAATATCTCCTATTTTTTTCAGTTTCATGGACCTTAACAGTTACTGCAACAGCGTTGTTATCTTTTCATTTGTTACCCTGATGTATCACTCTGTTCTTGCGTTGAACTGTTGCACCTCAGATTCACGTTTCGTAGCTGCTGCCTTGTTCGCTAACCTTCAGTTCATGGTCTCGATTTTCCTGTCGACTTATGGACGTATGTTTGGTTTGCTTTAGACACATGTTCGTGTCCCATAAAGTTCTCTTTGTACATATCTACAATAAACACCTTACGACAACACACGTGAACGTCACGCGGAGTGTAAATTCTTCATTCGTCGTCTTATTTTCTATGTATTCCATCATTCTGCACTGATGGAAAAAAGTTGCAGCACCAAGAACGAGCGGTGCAACACAAACGGAAGTTGTTAGGCGTGTTTCTACATCTGAAAGATGATGTCTATTAGTATTTCGTGTCAGTCGCATACGAGTGGCATTTGTAGCGCCACTATGAGAATACAAATCAGGTTTGCTTTAAATACACGCTGTATCGGTCGTGAATCTTAATTATCATTGAGATTGATGTGGTGAGTTGATATTAGTCAAGAGTGCTTTAAGGCGACAAAGGTGCCATTATAAACACCTCACTGACTTTGAAGAAGGTCTTACAATAGAACTGCGGGAAGCTTGAAGTTCCTTCTGCCTTGCTAAAGGACGAACTGGCAGGAATGTAGCCACTGTATATACGAAAGGGAAAACCATCGTGTTCAGCATATGGCTCTGGCGCATCTGCAGCAGCTGTTGGTACCACAATGGTTAGAAATCGGTTACTTCAACGGTAGCCCTTAGCGGGCATTCCACTGACTCCAAAGCAACGTCATTTGCGACTTCAGTCGTGTGAAGCGAGAGCTCATTGGAGGGCAGGATGGAGGTCTGTTCTGTTTACTGATGAAAGTTGGTTCTGCCTCGATGCCAGTGATGGCCGTGTCTTGGTAGACGGAAACCAGTTGAGAGCCTGCAGCTAACCTGTTTGCGTGCTACACACACTGTACCTACGCTTGGAGTTTCCGCCCCGATAGCTGAGTGGTAAGTGTGGCGAATTGCCGTCCTACGGCCCCGGGTTCGATTCCCGGCTGCGTCGGGGATTTACTCCACTCAGGGACTGAGGATTGTGCTCCATTCATCACCATTTCATCCCCATCCGGCCCGCAGGTCGCCTAATGTGGCGTCCAATGTAATGAAACATGCACCAAGGAGGCCGGACCTGCCCCACAACGGGCCTCCCGGCCAATGACGCCAAACGCTCATTTCCATTTCCATACGCTTGGAGTTATAGTCTGGAGTGCGATTTCGTACCACAGCAGGAGCACTCTCGTTGTTATCCCACGCACGATTTCTGCAAATTTGTACGTCAGTCTGATGATTCGACCTGTTGCCCTGCGATTTACGACAGCATTCCAGAGGGTGTTTTCCAACAGGTTAACGCTCGCCCACGTTCTGCTGTTGGCACCCAACATGCTTTACAGAGTGTCTACATGTTGCCTCGGTCTGCTCGATCACCAGAATTCTCTCCAGTCGAGGACATACGAGACGTCATCGAACGACAACTCTACAGTTACCCACAACCGTGCCTGTGTTGACTGGCCAAGTGCAACAGGCATTGAAATCCCATCTCACAAACTGACATCCGGCACCTGTGCAGCACAATGCATGCACATTTGCATGCTTGCATTCAGCATTCTGATGGTTACACCGGTTATTAGTATAATAGCAGTCAACATTTTCAATGGCTTATCTAACGCTTACATTAACCTGTGATGTTGCAATGATAATTACTACAGTATGTTACCTATAAAAATGTCTTCTCGAAAATTCGTTTTTTTTAGATGCTGCGATATTTATTCCTTCTGTGTATAAAGATATTCCGACTCTTACCGTGAATATTCAACTTTGACGCCAAGGCACTGAACGTTTCCCACTTCTTTTAACAAGTAAAAGTCAGTGTCCAGTGACAGACTCGCACTTAGACAACTCGAACCACTTGCTGTCACGTTGTGAATGTTGGTAAAATGCAGCACGCTTGAGGGGTTTGCCTGGAGCTCAGTGAGCTGTGGTAGTTGCAACGGCAGCAGCTGATTCGAGTGCCACTCGGTCCTATAAACCAGCAAGACCGTCATCGACCAGCTGCTGCTGTGGCAACACAGTAATATGCGTGGGTTTCACTACTACCGGTACAGGAGCATGCAATAAAAATATACTGTATGTATACGCGAATATATAATTATTAATAATAATAATAATAGTTCAAGTGGCTCTGAGCACTATGGGACTTAACATTTGAGGTCATCAGTCCCCTAGAACTTAGAACGACTTAAACCTAACTAACCTAAGGACATCACACATATCCATACCCAAGGCAGGATTCGAATCTGCGACCTTAGCGGTCGCGCTGTTCCAGACTGAAACATTCTTATTCTTCTCTTTATTCCTGCTGGCAGTGTATAGCCCCTACTGATGATTCATACTTTCTCTGTGAAGAACAGACCTGGAGAAAATGGATTCTTCATATAAAGTTTGGGAGTGTTTGGGCCTGGTTGACGGTAGATTCCTATTGGCCCCCTTGTTTCCCGCCTTTTTTAAGCCTTCCTGTTGGTCTGGGCGGCTGGATATGAGGGTAGTTGGGAGAGGGAAGGGGCTGACCTTGAATTTGCACTATTGCACCTAAGGTCAAGGACAGCCTGACATTGAGTCTGCACTCATAATGGCAGTACCCCAAGTGAGTGGGCTGTATGGGCTGTACTGGGAGAGGGGTTGGGTATGATCTTGACTCCGCATCAGTGTGTCCTGCTTCATAGCCAGACTTCACTTCATCGATGACCTTCAAATTGCGCCAGAATTGGCCCTGCTATCCTACTGTCGAGAATACAACACCATCCCCATGAAGGAAGGCAAGACCCCCATTGGCTGTATACCTTACGTCGGTATCGACATCTCCGCCGGCCGCATCCGGCAGGCCTTGCTCCGGGTACAATTACGCAAAAGTGATTGATGGCCAACCTTACTACACTTGCCTTCCAAATACAGATTTTGTTGCTGGCGTGAAGGAAAAGGTTCATCGAGAATGATCACATACGTGGAAGGTCTCATAACAGTCCCAAGGAAGACATTATGCCGCCTTAATACAACCGAGTATTGCGCAAGAAACCTGGTTCTCCCAAATCAAGCTATCTAGACGTCATACCACTACCATAACGCTCATCTGGCTGGATCGCCACTGTTAGCCTTCGCATCTTTATAGGATGAAAGTTCAGCCATCTCCATACTGCAAAGAGGACACAACTGAATCTGCAGGCCTGAATCATGAGATACTAGGATGTTCACGCCATGACAGACAACGCTGCAAGTTTATTAAGGCCTTGATCAGAGCAAGAATTCCTCAACCTACAACTGTGACGGATCTGTTTCGACAGCTGACCACAGTTTCTGCAAGAAGCGGATACTCGGTTATAAGTAAGACTGAAAGGTTCCGGCGTAAGAAGTTGTTATATATGAACTGAGATGAGTGCATGAATGGACAGACTGTACCATGAAGTTTACCTAGAATCGATGTAATTTATAATGTGTATGTGTTGCATATGTGATATTGTATACCAAATCTATTATGACTCTCTTCTCTGGCTAAATGGTTAATTCCAAAGGTCAATAAATTATATTTAAAAAAACTAACCGAGAGACGGCAGTTTCGAGCCTCTTGCTAGCGTGCCGCTCCGCCGGGTGGGATCTCTTCCTTCGGCAGCTGTTCTCAGATGTGTGAGGCGCCACGCAAATACGTTACCGGAGGACGATGAATCCACATGACCTCAGTGCCCGAGACTCTGATTGGCCGGCTCATCCTTTCAAGTAGCCACAAAATCAGAGTTCGTCCCCCACATTAAGTGCATCTGGGCTTATCAACATTGGTGTGGAAGACTGCAGTCAGGAATATTACATCGAAGTAGCATGACACTACTAAGTATTATTAATATATAAGAGTCTTCTATAACAGTATCAGCATTATGTTACAATCAAGAACATTACTATCATTTATATATAATCCAGAACCAAGGAAGAACTTACAGCCTTCACAGTTACGTGTAACTCAATTATTTTGTGTACATAATGTGAATAAACTTATTAATGTGTTACCTTTCTGTATATGCCTACTTGTATTTATGCCCCCTCGTTTACGATACAACATGTACGAATTGCCCCAACAGATCTCCGGTTTTCGCACACCCAATACAGTCGCTATCAGATCAATGTACAATGGTGACGCGATATTCGTTTAACATTCGTTTTTGAATGGCATCCTGTACATTTATGGCTGTACCTTCCCAACTGAAGAGCCACATTTCACATGCAGTGTTGGCTGACAGGCAATATCGCAGTTGATCTGCCTGACCGAACAGCCGCGTCCCTTGCGTCATCATGAAGCGCCGTGCTGACTACGTCACGGTGGCTAGTCGTTTGTTAGAGGGCTCATTAACCTCTGAAAATGTTAATCACTGACGTCAGGCAGTCTATAGTTGCGAAAAATCATCCTGTGCGTAATAGTTCACTGGACGATGTTGCATCCATACAGGTTGAACCAGAAATCCACCGACAAACTTTCAGAAATGGTAGTATGAAACAAAACAAGAATAAATGTCTAGTAGACACTTGCTCTAAAATGAGTATTTGAAGAGCTAGTAGCACTTCCTCAGTAGAAGAGATACTTCAAAGTAGCGAAGATGAACAAGTGCTTATACCTCTTGAGATATGCACTTCAGAGCCCATGTTTACTGGAGGTTTTTTTCTTGTTTCGGTCCATTCTACCACCTCTAAAAGTTTGTCGGTGGAGTTATGATTCACCTTGTATATTAAATCACTTCACGAACAAATCATTGGGGCTGTAATAAAAATATCACATACGAGAGCACGATTGGGCATTATTTCTGCGAATGTGCAGACGAGTCCAGTGTAAATTTCTTGGCATCAAAGACGCTCTCACATGGTACCATGCGCAGTTTCGCTGAAGGGTAGCGTGAGTCATACCGGTTCCCGTCAGATCATCGAAGTTAAGCGCTGCAGGACGTGGCCGGCACTTGGATGGGTGACCATCCGGCCCACCACGCGCTGTTGCCATTTTTCGGGGCGCACTGAGCCTCGTGATGCCAATTGAGGAGCTACTCGACCGAATAGTAGCGGCTCCGGTCACAGAAAACGACCGGGAGATCGGTGTGCTGACCCCACGCCCCTCCTATCCGCTTCCTCAGCTGAGGCTGTCGTCACAGAAAAATCGTTCACAAGTAAGTTTGTTTGACTGTTTTATTACGTTCTCTCACTCAATTGTAAACAATTTCAGAGAAGAATATAATGATAAATCAATTGTTTTGTTTCATATCTATTTTCGTGGTACTCTGCCATTCATTTAAGCATAATCAAACGGTGGAAAACTTTGAGGTTATGCCTGTAGTTCTGGTTTGAAACAGTAGAGGTCTCACCAAAGGGGAATTTGTTAATCTTACCGGAACGATTAGGCGTTCATGGAAATTACGTACCAGCTAAAATTGTTTCTTCCAGTTGATCAGTATGAGTAATAGTGTGTACAATAAGTGAAAGCAGGAGGATATGAACGAAACTTACTGAAACGCCACAATGGTAAACTGGATTTAATGAAGCATGTAGAAGATATAGTATACTAATGCCTACGCTGCTTAGTCATTTGAAGTGTTTAAATAAAACAGCAAAATATGGAGAACCTAAAGATATGACAGCAGAGATGGAAGATGATTTAGCACAGCATACAATTAATGTACAGTCCAGTTTCTTCGGAATAACTATTACTGAATTAAGTAAATTTGCTTACCAACCTGCTGAGAAATATTATCTACCACCTCGCTTCAATAAAGAAAGAGAGATATCTGGTAAAAAATGGCATTACAGGTTTATGAAAGATCATCCCCCTTTGTTCATTCGATATCCCGAGGCAATGTCGATGACACGAAGGAAAGTGTTAATAAAGAGTGTGCTAATGAGTATTTTGATTAACATGAGGAAATATTAGATGAACATATAAGTTTACTGCTGACCAAATATATAACGTGGATGAAATCGCATTATCCACAGTTCACAAAGCGTCTAAAGTAATAGCCTGAAAAAAAAAATTTGATTGTGCGCTGAACGCAGAAAGCGATTTCATACCCCGATGTCAATATTTAAATGCAGAACATTTCATAAAATGTACAGAAGTCGAAAAAAATGGAGCAGAAACAAGCTTTGATTTTACTGCATGGACACAGCACACACACCAAAAATTTAGAGGCAGTTTAGCTGGACAATGAGTATGATGTAATGATGCCATTAGTCCTTGCTAACATGACTGGTCGATCGTTCTTTAAAACACTTAAAAAGCAGCTGCCATGAAGCAGCATCCGCACAACTATGTTCAAATCCTGGTAGTGTCATAAAACAAGCTAACATTGCTGGACTTCTGGGTAATGCAAACCACAGGTCAGTTTGTGTGGACATCGTACCAAACGGTTTCAAGGCAACAGGCGTATGGTCTTGTGATGGAAATCTTGTCAAAGGAGCTACTACTAAATATACAGTTGATCAATCACACCAAGAATCGGCTGATGGAACAGAAGGAAAAACGCGAAAATCTGGAAAGCCAGAGCGATGGGAACAGCCAGACTGCGGCGATGCTGTTGTAGACCCGACCCTGTAACTTGAAGGCGGTGGTTCGTTGCTCGTTCCACGGACTCCAGAGCGGCGGCTTCCCGAGCAGCCAGTAGCGGCACCCTTATTGTCTATGCATGCCTTACCGGGTCAGAAAGACAGTTTAGCCGCCACCGGTATTCGCGCCCCACTGTGTCGAGGTTGCTGAGATACGACCGCTGTAGAAGAAGAGATAAAATAAATAATAGTTAAGTACACTGCTTACCGCTGCTGGCGCGGTGAAAGAAAGAATTTTGACAATCACAAGGTTATAATCAGAGTGAGTAATTACCTTTTGCGCTCTGGCTCCAGGGCATTAACACTTCATCGGGCTACTCCACCACACCCTCAAAAAAGTCATCATCATCTAATAGCGACAGAACAGAGCGCCTTTGTCTGTCCTCGTCAGAATCTGGCAAGTGGTCTGTCTTGCCTACGACAACAAAAATGTTCAGGTGGGTGTGAAATCTTATGGGACTTAACTGCTAAGGTCATCAGTCCGTAAGCTTACACACTGCTTAATCTAAATTATCCTAAGAACAAACACACATACACCTATGCCGGCGGGAGGACTCGAACCTCCACCGGGATTAGCCGCACATTCCATGACTGCACCGCCCGAGACCGCTCGGCTAATCCCGCGCGGCTGGCAACAATAACAAAAACAACAACAACAACAAACAAGATATATAAACCGGTTTTTTTATAGAAAAAAACTTCCTATACTACTACCACTAGTGCTAGAGGCACGTACAAATGTAATCTTTTTTGACACTTACAAGTATGCTGCTAGAGCATCTCATTATTTGCTGGAGGCTGTTGCTACATCTGCTGATGAAAAGCCTCCAGCTGCCTGTCCAACAAATCGAACTCCTCTATAGCTGTTCCTGTAACAGGGCGAGACATAATTTTATTTATTTTTAATGTCGAGATTACACATGGATTTTTTTCTGTACTTAGAAGAGAAATTTGTTAACATCGAGTATAGATTTAAATGTCAGGAAGTCGTTTCTGAAAGTATTTGTATGGAGTGTAGCCATGTATGGAAGTGAAACATGGACGATAAATAGTTTGGCAAGAAGAGAATAGAAGCTTTCGAAATGTCGTGCTACAGAAGAATGCTGAAGATTAGATGGGTAGATCATATAACTAATGATGAAGTATTGAATAAAATTGGGGAGAAGAGGAGCTTGTGGCAAACCTTGACAAAAAGTAGGGACCGGTTAGTTCTGAGCCATTAAGGGATCACAAACTTAGCATTGGAGGGCAGCGTGGAGGGTAAAAATTGTACAGGGAGACCAAGAGAGGAATACACTAAGCAGATTCTACATCTACATCTACATCCATACTCCGCAAGCCACCTGACGGTGTGTGGCGGAGGGTACCCTGAGTACCTCTATCGGCTCTCCCTTCTATTCCAGTCTCGTATTGTGCGTGGAAAGAAGGATTGTCGGTATTCTTCTGTGTGGGCTCTAATCTCTGTAATTTTATCCTCATGGTCTCTCCGCGAGATATACGTAGGAGGGAGCAATATACTGCTTGACTCTTCGGTGAAGGTATGTTCTCGAAACTTTAATAAAAGCCCGTACCGAGCTACTGAGCGTCTCTCCTGCAGTCTTCCACTGGAGTTATCTATCATCTCCGTAACGCTTTCGCGATTACTAAATGATCCTGTAACGAAGCGCGCTGCTCTCCGTTGGATCTTCTCTATCTCTTCTATCAACCCTATCTGGTGCGGATCCCACACTGCTGAGCAGTATTCAAGCAGTGGGCGAACAAGCGTACTGTAACGTACTTCCTTTGTCGTCGGATTGCATTTCCTTACGATTCTTCCAATGAATCTCAATCTGGCATCTGCTTTACCGACGATCAACTTTATATGATCATTCCATTTTCAATCACTCCTAGTGCGTACTCCCAGATAATTTATGGAATTAACTGCTTCCAGTTGCTGACCTGCTATTTTGTAGCTAAATGGTAAGGGACCTATCTTTCTATGTATTCGCAAGGATGTGGGTTGCAGTAAGTACTGGGATATGAAGAAGCTTGCACAGGATAGAGTAGCATGGAGAGCTACATCAAACCAGTCTCAGGACTGAAAACAACAACAACAACAACGTGAGTGTTGCTGTTGGTTATCCACAGCTGGAGGGTGTTCCACGTAGTGTTGCTGCTACTGCAGTGGATAGTTCTTTTCAGCCCACAGCTCTGCCTCCAGCTCAGTCTGCATTTGCATCAAGTGGGCTAGAGGGAAAAAAAGTATGAAATAAGAAAATTTTGAATCACTACTATACAAGAACAAATTACAATGAAAATTATACTCAAAAAATAGTTCAAATGGCTCTGAGCACTATGGGACTTAACATCGGAGGTCATCAGTCCCCTAGAACTTAGAACTACCTAAACCTAACTAACCTAAGGACATCACGAACATCCATGACCCAGGAAAGATTCTAACCCGCGACCGTAGCAGTCGCGAGGTTCCGGAATGAAGCGTCTAGAAATTATACTCACATAGCAGTTCCGGCTCTGAACCCAACATAGGAGGCTGGACTTCGAGAGTCTGCCGCTGTACACTCCCCTCCTGTCTCTCCTCACACTCCAAGACAAAATCCTGCACTTGTACTATAAGGCGAATTAAACATACACACAGGAAAAGTTACACTCTGAAGCGTTGCTGCAGCTACCTCTCTTTATCTTGCAAAGAGAAAAGAACAGGTACACAGAGGCAATGGAACACACAACAAGGCGGACGGCAGCGGACTGAGGACGATGGAGGTTGGTTGTAAATTTATGTATAGACCGAGACGACCAATGAGAAAGCTTCATTTGAATGTTCAGCCAATCAGAAGTTTTTATGGAACGTCGCTATTTCTGGAAGGGCTTGATGTGACCATCGTCTCTCTCTCTCTCTCTCTCGAAGTAACAAGAATGCTTTTATGATTAACGGTGTTTATGCAAGCGTGCACACATGATGAAGGATTTTAGTGGTGAGCAGTTTATGTATGTTGAAAGCAGGATATTACGATTTCTGGGGAGGGCAACACGTGATGCCTCGTTAGGACCATCAGGATGAATGTAGTCGGTGTTATTCTGGTCTATTTTCGTTAACAGGTCCTGTTAGGACAAGAATTTCCATTCAGCCAAGCTGAGACATCAAGAAATCTCTTACAAAAGCGATCGTTAACTATTTCTGCAGCACTTTACAGTTTGTGAGAGGTTGACTTGGCTGCTATTTACGTATCCATGTGATGTCCGTATAACATTGACAACTTTTTAGATGGTGAGTCGCTATCCGAACATTTTGCGGTGATACATCAGCCACGCTGGGCTGGTAAACATACGTGCACAGCTAGACACAGCTCGCATGTCCCATTAGGATCGCTAGGAACAATACACCCTGTGCTATTCTGGGAAGCATTGGGACAGATTTCTATAGCGCGACCTGTGACGTCAGTATCCACAGATAGAGAGGTATCGCGTCAGCAACAAAATTGGTTCAAATGGCTCTGAGCACTATGAGACTCAACTGCTGTGGTCATCAGTCACCTAGAACTTAGAACTACTTAAACCTAACTAACGTAAGGACATCACACACATCTATGCCCGAGGCAGGATTCGAACCTGCGACCGTAGCAGTCGTACGGTTCCGGACTGCGCGCCTAGAACCGCGAGACCACCGCGGCCGGCCGTCAGCGACAGCAAACACGCATGCTCTTATTTACACAGACGTGTGGTGTCAGCATAACACTCGAAGAACTCTAACTGTATACCCGAAAGTAGACACGACTTTCACCTGCTGGCAGCCGTCGCCAGTGGCCTGAAAGCAGAAGCTCGCGCCCCTTTATTCGTCTGTCCGGTGGTGGCTCGTGGCGTCGGCGTGTGCGCGCGTTCCAACAGTTTGCTGATACGTTGCAGTTGATGATAGTTTGACAGCATATTTTACATGCACTGATTGTTTGTGCACTACATTATTTTCGGCTGTTTAAGCGTTGTGAGCGTATTGGCACAGCGTTAGATATGCATTATTTTTTGACAATTTACCAGTTGTTTTCGTGTCTGTTGCATTATTTTGCGAGCAGGTATGTAGGCTGTGCTATGCATTATTTGGACAGTTTACGAGTAGTGAAAGGGTCTGCAGAGCGTTTTACATGCGTTATTTTGATAATTTACGCGTTGTTTTCATGCTTGCACTTCAGTGTACTGTATTATTTCAATGATTTACGACTATTTTGCAGGTCTGCATGCTGTGTACTGCATTATTTCAGGCATTTAAGAGTTGTTTGAGTGTCTGCACATCAGTGCTTTGCATTATTTCGGTTATTTACGAGTAGTTTGCACGTCTGTATTGATTTCGTGCCTGTACTGTATTATTTCGATAATTTACGAGTAGTCTGCAGGTCTGTGTGTTGTGTAGTGTGACCCCAAGGATCTCATAGTGAGTGTTTAGTATCAGTGTAATAAATATAATATGTCGAATCCATCCCTAAATAAATTGTTCCCTGCCAATTCCTAGGAACAGTTGGTGGTCAGATGAGTTATGTTAGTGGATGTAGGCCAACTGACCTATTTTCCTGCCATTTTTTGTCGAGGGGAAGGGTGGGGGGAGGGGAGGGGGTTAGGTTAGTGGAGGTAGCCCAATTGACCTATTTTCGCGCCAAAATTTGAACATCCCACCATGACATCTTTGCGAAGTTGCCATATCTATCGCCGCCATCGTGGATCCACCATCTTGGATCCGCCATTTTGAATGCATTTGGCGACAATGGAGAGTGGGATGGTGCTCTCTTTGTCCTGCTACTGTCGGAGACCACCATCAGTTGGACTAGGGAATCACTGTGCCATGTGTAAGCTGCCTTTGGGATGGTGTCATGGTGGGGAAGCTTGGACTACTAATGAATGGCATTGCATTGTGTCCAGCATTGAATCGCGGTTCTGCTCTACCCCAGATGATTATCAACAGTGAGCTTGACAATGTCCTTGGAAGAGGTTCGATGCTTCGAATGTTTAGACATAACGTTGTTAGTCCCGGTATCACAGTGTTGAGAGCCATCAGGTATGACTTCATGCCACAACTGGTGGTGATTGAGGGCACTCTGACGCCACAACGGTACGTCACAGACCTCCAACGACCTCAAGTGGTACCTCTCATCCAACAGTATTGTGGTGCCATTTTTCAGCAGGGCAGTGCTAATCCACACATGGCACATGTCTCTATGAATTGTCCATGTGTTGCTGAGGTACTTCCATGGCCACTGAGATCCCCAAACCTGTCCAAAATAGAACACTTGTGGGACCAGCTCAGACATAAAATCCATCCCTATTATCCAGGATATATATTACAGTAGAGGGCCAGCTTGCCTCAGGAGAGGATATAATGGCTTTATGACTCTGTTCTAAACCACTCGACCAAATAAGCACATGCACCTAGGCCAGAGGGGCCGTAACGTCATACTGATAAATAGGTTCATACTGCCAAGTTCTTTATACACTCAACTCAATTTTGTAATTATTGAAATAATAACAGACTCTCTCAAACCATGAAGCTTCATTTCGTTTCCTCCACCCCTTCTGGCTGCATTACTTTTTTTTTCAGGCAGTGTGTGTTGTTACAGTCGTCTTCAACCCTAAGACTGGTTAGAGACAGTTCTCCATCCTATTCTATCATGTGCAAGCCTCATCTCCGAATAACTGTTGCAACCTGCATCCTTTTGAACCTGCTTACTGTTTCCGTCTCTTGGTCTCCCTCTACAATTTTTACCCTCCACACTTCCCACCAATACTAGATTGGTGATCCCTTGAAACCTGAGAAAGTCTCCTATCAACTGACCCCTACTTTTAGTTAAGTTCTGTCATAAATTTCCTTTTCTGCGATTCGGATCAGTACCTTTTCATTCATTATTCGATGTACTCACCTAATCTTCGGTATTCTTCTATAACACCATATTTCAACAGCTTCTATTCTTTTCTTGTCTAAACTGTTTATTGTTCACGTTTCGCCTCCATATAAGCCTATGCTGCAGACAAATACCTTCAGAAACTACTTCCTAACCCTTAAATCTGTATTCAATGTTAACAAATTTCTCCTCTTCAGAAATACTTTTCTTCCACCGCCAGTCTACATTTTATATTCCCTCTACTTCGGCCATCATCAGTTATTTTATTGCCCAAATAACAAAACTCATTTAATACTTTGTTTCTCGTTTCCTAATCTAATTCCCTCAGCATCTCTTGTTTTAATTCAACGACATTCCATTACCCTTGTTATGCTTTTGTTGATATTCCTCTTATAGCTTCCTTTCAAGACACTGTCCATTCCATTCAGCTGCTCTTACAAGTCCTTTGCTGTCTCTTACAGAATTGCATTGTCATCAACAAACCTCAGAGTTGTTATTTCTTCTCCTTGAACCTTAATTCCTTCTCTAAATTTATCTTTGGTTTCCTTTACTGCGGCCGACCGGAGTGGCCGTGCGGTTCTAGGCGCTACAGTCTGGAACCGAGCGACCGCTACGGTCGCAGGTTCGAATCCTGCCTCGGGGATGGATGTGTGTGATGTCCTTAGGTTAGTTAGGTTTAAGTAGTTCTTAGTTCTAGGGGACTGATGACCACAGCAGTTGAGTCCCATAGTGCTCAGAGCCATTTGAACCATTTGAACTACTTCCTTTACTGTTTGCTCAATGTACAGACTGAATAACATTGGAGACAAGTTGCAAACCTACCTCACTCCCTTCTCAACCACTGCTTCTCTTTCTTTCACTTCAGTGTTTATAAGCCCTAAATGTTGTGTGGTTTCTGTACAAGTTGAAAATAATCTTGTGCACTCGTCTCGTACAAGTTGCCTAATGGATACTGCGTTCTCAGAATGCTATACAACAATTCAAGCAAATAACATCAGTAGTTTTATTTCTATAAAGCAGACTGAGACTACTTAACTTGGATATTTACAAGGAGTAGTCGCAAACTATGGGCGACGTGCAAACAGTAATAATCTTGACTACGCAGTGTTCCTGCAAGTTGACGCACGCCACGAATACTGATCTGCGCGTGCCGGCCTACATTTCTGCCTATACTGTCCACTAATGCTAGGCCGAGGCTAGTAGGAGCGGCGTTTGTATTCACATCGGTTTAAGGGCGCTCCTGGCGTGGTGTGGTCCTTTTCCGCGCACCATGTGCCGACGTCTTTTCATCACCTTCTCTGTTCTTGCATTCTTCGTCTTTGTTCTGGCGCTTGTGGTTACACCAGAACATAATCTTTCTCTTCCTGTATTTTATCCCTGCTACCTTCATAATTTCGAAGAGTGTATTCCAGTCAACACTGTCAAAAGCTATCTCTACATGTAGAACTCTTATAAACGTAGGTCTTCCTTTCCTTTACCTACCTTCTAAGACAAATCTTCGCGTCAGTATTTTCTCGTGCGTTCCTACATTTCTCTGGCATCCAAACTGATCTTCCGTGATGTCAGCTACTACCAGTTTTTCCATTCTTCTCTAAATAGCTCGTGTTAATATTTTTCAACTGTTACTTATTAGACTGATAGTTCAGTAGTATTCACACTCTTTCTCTTCCTGTATTTTACCCGTGCTACCCCTGCTACCCCTGCTACCTTGTTTGGAACTTTTGATTATTACATTCTTTCTAACGTCTGATGCTATTTTGTCCGGCTCATATCCCTTGCACCCAGGTGGAATAGTTTTGTCATGACAGGCTCTCCCGAGGGAACCAGGAGTTCTAACGGGAAGTCGTCTACTCCAGGAGCCTTGTTTCGACATAGGTCTTTGCTTGCTCTGTCAAATTCTTCTCGCAGTATAATATCTCCCATCTCGTCTTCATCTACGTCGTCTTCCTTTACTGTAATATTGCCTTCAAGTTCATTTCGCTTGTATAGGCCCTCTATATACTCCTTCCACCTTTCAGCTTCCCCTTCTTTCCATCTGAGATCTTGATATTCATAAAGCTATTTCTCTTTTCTCCAAAGGCTTCTTTAATTTTTCTATAGCTGTATCTACCTTTTGCTGAGAGATATATGCTTCGACATGCATAATTTGTCGTCTGGCCATTCCTGCTTAACCACAATACACTTTCTGTCATCTCAATTTTTAGACGTTTGTGTTCCGTTTCCCTTGTTTCATGTGCTGCATTTTTATATTTTCTTCTTTCATCAATTAAATTCAATATCTACTGTGATATGCAAGGATTTCTACCTATTTGATTCTCTGCTGCTTTTACTATTTCATCTATCAAAGCTACCCATTCGTCTTCTACTGTATCGCTCTCCCTTGTTTCAATCAGTCTTTGCCTAACTCTCCCTCAAATACTCTCAACAACCTCTGGTTGTTTCAACTTACCCTGGTCGCATTTCTTAATTTCCTATCTTTTCCATTTCTTCAGTTTTAATCAACGGTTCATAACAAACAAATTGTAGTCAGCCCACATCTGCCCCTGGAAATGACTTGCAGTTTAAAATCTGGGCTGGCCGGTGTAGCCGAGCGGTTCTAGGCGCTACAGTCTGGAACTGCGCGACCGCTACGGTCGCAGGTTCGAATCCTGCCACGGGCATGGATGTGTGTGATGTCCTTAGGTTAGGTAGGTTTAAGTAGTTCGAAGTTCTAGGGGACTGATGACTTCAGCAGTTAAGTCCTATAGTGCTCAGAGCCATTTGAACCATTTTAAAATCTGGATACGAAATCTCTGTCTTACCATTATATAATCAGTCCGAAACCTTCCACTGTCTCCCAGCCTCTTCCAAGTACAGAAAATTCTTTCTTCATTCTTAAACCAAATACTTGCGATGTTTGAATTATACTCCGTTCAAAATCCTACCAGGCGTCTTCCTCTTTCATACCTTTGGCGCAATCCATTTTCGTCTAATAGTTTCCTCCTCTTCTTTTTCCTAGTATCGAATTCCAGTCCCCCATTACAAATAAACTTCCATCTCCCTTAATAGTCTGAAGAATTTCTTTTAGCTCATCATTAATTTCTCGAATCTCATAATCTGCGGAGCTAGTTACCTTATAAACTTGTACTACTATGGTGAGTGTTGGCTTCGTGTCTGTCTTAGTTATAGCAATGCGCTCACAATGCTGTTCATAAGAGCTTATCCGAATTCCTGTTTTATTATTCATTATCAAACTTAAACCTGCATTACCTCTACTTCATTTTGTATTTATAACCCTCTATTTACACGACCAGAACACCTGCTCATGCTGCCACCAAACTTGACTAATCGCCTCTGTATCTGACTTCAAAGTATCCATTCCGCTTTTCAAATTTTCTAGCCTAATTACCTGATTAAGAGGTTTAACACATCACGCTCCGATCCGTAGAATGCCAGTTTTGTTTTTCTTGATAACGACATCCTACTGAGTATACCCCACCCGGAGATCCGAATGGTGGGCTATTTTACCTCCGGAATATTTTACCCAAGAGAATGCCATGATCATTTAACCATACAGTGGAGTTACACGGTGTCGGGAAAAATTACGTCTGTAGTTCCCCCTTGCCTTCAGTTTTCCGCTGTACCAGCACATCTGATGTCAGAAAGGCAAATCAGTCAGTCATCCAGACTTTTGCGCCTGCAGCTACTGAAAAGCCTGTTGCCCTTGTCGGGAACAACAGATTTGTCTGGCCTTTCAATGCATGCCCCTCCGTTGTGGTTGCACGTACTGTATGGCTATCTGGATTATTGAAGCATTCAAGCTACCCCACCGCGGCAACGGAGGGCAGCGCATGTTAACTGTGGGTACATTAAAATTATTCGCTTTCAAATAACTATTTTCCCAATTTGGAGGGCGCAGATGATTTGCGAGTTAATTCAGTTACGCAACTGTGTCCTCCGTGAGCGGGCGGCACTTTTGGCGCGGCCTGCCTTCCGCGGCCGCTGACGAGTGCGACGTAAACCGTCCGCTCGTATCTGCGGGAGGCTTTTGTCGGTAGACAATCACGCTCGCAGCGTCGGCTTTGAAACGCCGCCGCCGCTGCTTACGTAGTGGCCGGCCGACGCGCGCTATCCGATTCATTAGCGGCCGCCTCAGCGCCTTTGTCCCGCGGGCCAAATGAGGCCCTGCAAACACCCCGGACCGGAAATAGGCGCCTCGAGAGCAGTCCACAAGTAACTTCCTACCCCGTACTCTCCGTGGTGGTGTTACAGATAACACGCCACAAAAACGAACGGTATGTAAAAAAATAAAAAATAAAAACATTGTTTGAAAATGCATATCTAGTATTGTAATTACAGAAGTATCATGCGTAAAAATATTTAGGTAAAGGTCGAATGTTTTATGAAATAATTCATCTAAGAGTAAGAAATGAAATAAATTAAAGAAACATTTGACGCACCTCATTTGTTGTTCAGGATTTCGGTTATCATAGAAAGATGCGTCAAATGTTTCCCTGGTCTATTTTATTTCTTACTTCTAGTCAAATAACTTCACAAAGCATTTTACCGATTTCGTTTCAGTCTTTACTTATGGATTTTCAAGTTCTGTTCGGAAAGCATTGTCGTATCGACACCTCATTCGCTTTTCTAGCTTCTTATGTTCTTCAAACTAGTTGAATTTAATACTTTATTTGGAGGATATCGTGTTGACAGTTAAGTATCGCGCAGATATAACTTCTTCTGCGCAAAGTAGCTAAGCTTTGAAAGATAAACTCTTTGGTATCTGATTTGCCTTCCAAGTGTCTGTTATTCATGAAATGTCGTAAAATTAGTTTATCCTTAGCCTCTTCGTGGTCACGCATGTCCGACTAAAGTAATACGCAGTTTTGAACGTGTGGACGTTTATGTCTCATATCTGTCTAGTGTTTCGACGTAGCGAGATGCTTTCGGAACTTGGAGTGAAAGACTACGGACCGTGGGATGGATGTATGAAAGGCTGTGGGCGATCACATGCTCTGGCGTGTATTTCCAAGTGGTACAGTGCGTCTGTTTCACAAAAATCAGATCAAATCACCTTCTTTTCCATTCCAAAAGTGTCTGAAGCAACTCGCTGTGTTTTCTTATACATCATAGACATTGCTTTGAAACATTACTACACACCTCAGTAATTCAGCTGGTTTGTATATAATTTGTATGCAGTGGGAGGTATATGCCCCAGAAAACTTCATACAATGTAGAAGACATTGGTGTGTGGTATGTCAAAGCCACCTTCAAATGACATGTTGAAAACCTGTGTGTGATAGTTTTCGTTCTTCCTTGTCAGGAGAATACATGTGTTATGGTGCTGATTTGTTATATTTTTCCATAACCACCTTCTGATAAAACCATTTTAAAATTAAAAATTTCACACTCAAATTCCTAAATTCACATGAAAACATGGATTTAGTGAGGTTTGTGGGATATCTCTCTTCCACTTCACCGATTTTAAAGTTTCTTTAGTAGTGGAATTTGTATTATTTATCAGAAATGAAGACAGTTTTTGACCTTTTGTTTGTGAAATATATGTAAAATAAATGTTAACTACGAAAGGATTAATTACCCTGATTTCTTTCAAGCAAGCAAAAATTTTTGTATTGCAAAACTAGACTTCATTTCGGTCCATTCAGTATCTCATTTGTCCGTTTCCCAGTCTCAGTTTGGGTACGAAAATCCGGACGAAAATATTCCCTCAAATAGCTAGTCAATTTGTTCTTAATTACCTTGATTACTTTCAGGCAAATAAACCCTTTTTGCAAAGCTAGGAGTCACGCTAATCAGTCTGATACCGCATTTGTACATTTCCCACTCATCTTTTGGGTATGAAATTTCGGACAAATAACCCATTGTGTAATTTATAGCAATTTCTGTTTTCATTTTGTTCAGACATTTGATCAAAAAGGCTTACAGTGTATTCCCCTAAGATTTCCGTACATTCACTTGAAAGGACAAAGAACGTACATGCATTGAGAGCGAACATGAGGGACCGGAACGTAGGACGTGCTTCTCTAAAAGCATACCATGCGAAAGTGCTGGGAAGGAGAGGGTTTAGGAATCATGAAAGAAGGCTGTATATGCGGAAGAGACTTGGGAACACTGGTAGGTTCCAGACTTATAAGATAGGGAGATCAGATTTTAAACTGCAAGACGAGGACTCCGTTCACATTTTATTGATTATGAACTGCGCACTGAAAGTGAAGTAGTTAGAAAATGAAGTGGATGGGACCTGGATACACTGAGTGAAGCGGAGATTGTTGAGAGTTTCAGTGGAAGCATCAGGCAACGCTGGACTGAGATGGCGGAAAGGAATAAAATAGACGACGAATGGGTAATTTTGAGAGATGTTACAGCGTAGACAGCAGAGGATCAAACAGGTAAAAAACCGTAAGCAAGTAACTGATCCAGTCTTAATTTTTCGTTCCTAGAGTGTGTCCCGCACTGATGCAGGGACCTCCCGCTTGGCTGTCTTCCGTCTCAACTTCGCCTGTCACTTAGATGTATTGCTTCACATTGTCTAGCCTCGGAGTCATCATCCTTCTGAGTTGCATGGAGGACGTGTTTTGTTACTGCGTTGTTCCCGACTCTGGTGATGAATCTCTACAATCCGAACCACAACTCTCGTCATTTGTTGGTGGTTACCGTCACTCCAGTCGTTACCGTCGTACCTGCTCGTTACTTTCTAGCTTCAGCTTATTGAGACACAAGGAGCAGCGCAACATTTTCATTTCAACGCCATTCTGCGCTGTTTCATATTCTGTTATCGATGTCAGACAGTCTGAGCCATACGGAGCCAACTAAGCGCATGACGGAGCAATAAACTTTCCCCTTATGATGGTTTGTTATTTTCTTGTCACACAACAATCCACTGCTCCATTTCAGTCACGTAGAAGTAGCTTGTGCTCGAGCGTCTGGGTCGCCTTACCATTCGAATTTATAAGACGAAGTGAAACGTCCCCTTAGAAAAAATTATGAATTACTGTGCTGACAAACCTCTTAAATTATTTGATCTTCAAACAGCTGAGCAGAACTGAACGTACTCAGACATTTCTCTCTTTACTTATTCTCATAAATACTAAACTGACACACAATATTTTTAACACAACGCAGTCTGACTTTCCATAATCTCTACAAAAGAATGGCCCTGACTAACAATAACCTATACCTTTCATGAAACACTTACCTCACAAAAATCTTCGTTACTCGAACTACTGCAATACAGCGAGCGCCACTACTGCCAGCCAAATAAAAGATTCAAACTACTGAAGGCACTAACTACTGATAGGCATAGTTAGCAAATGAAAGAGTTTGATAGAGAACAAACAATGTACAATGTATTTACCTTAATAGTGTTCAAAAGTCATCCGCTCTCAAAACTCTGCCATATCTCTCCCCACATCCACCACTGCTGGCAGCTCACCTTCAACTGCGCAACGCTACGCGCTGTTCACATGCAACTGCCCAACACTACAATAGCGATTATTCCAACAATGCCACCCAGCCACAGACTGCGCACAGCACAACCAGTGATTTTCATACAGAGCGCTACGTGGCGTTACCAACATAAAAACCTATACAGCCTACTTACAGAAGTAAGGAAAGAATCCCATTGACGAGGAGGTCATTAGATATGTAGGGCTTGTTCGGGTTCGAACAGGATAAGAAGAAAATTTGCCTTGTAGCTCTTCACGAGAATCATCCTGGCATTTCATTCAGCTGTTTAGGGAACGCACAGTAATCCAAAAATCAGGATGGGTGGACGGGACATTGAATGAGAGTCCAGTGTGTCTCCCCTGCGCTCCGTCAGTCATAAAGTGACGGGGTCTTTTACTGAGAGTTTGTGGTGATGGTGCCGCCAGTATTGGCTACACATTGCAGATACTCCGTTTCCTTGATGTTCAACATAAAACTTTTTGGTGAAAATGCTTGTTTCAGATTATTAGGCCTCGATAGACAATAGACGCCTGTGTGTTTCCCCATATCGAGGTGAATCTGCCCCCGTTGTGGCATGCAATCCAGGACGACAGGGTTCGTTTCACAATTCCTCTAGGCTGACTCTTTCGGCCATATATTTAAATGAGAGCGCAATGCTCGTTAACTTACATAGTTCAAAACTACGTCAAACGCCAGAAGAAACATCTCGCTGTCGACGAGGCGTGGAACACGAGCCGTTCCTGCCCGCTTGCGCTTGGCACAGTTTGTGAGGACTGTTTCCTCTTCCCTAATGTCTCATCTCCGGACCGTAATGCTTCCAGTCGATGAGGGGAGAGCGCGGCGCAGCAACAAGGCAACCACCCACACACTTACTGCCGGCTCACCCCGTATACTGTGCAGGTGCGCCAGGTAACGTCAGTATCACTGTCAGATGGTGGTTTTCTCACGCTAAACATAACGTCAATAAAACAATTCGCTAAACCTAGTACCTGCCTGCGAACGTGAGGGTATGAGATACCATCGGTGATACTAAAGTCTGAATACAATGTTAGGATTAGGTAACTAGCAAAGATCAGCATTATTTAGGATTACATAAAACTTCGAAATTGATGTGCTTGACACTTCGCTAAGAAGAGAATGTTCTCATCAAAACATTTCAAAACACCGACAGTTAATTGTAAGGGAGAGAGAAGAGGGGGGTCCAGAAGAAGGTAGACTCTCTTTGATAGTTAACATCCTTGGAATAAAATGACATATCCTTGCAATTTTGCGCGGTAGCTTAGTTCATTTTTTTCTCAATAGATCTTATCGTGAGTTTTCCAGCAGATGAAAGATTAGCAATTAATGAAGTAAAATTGTCGTTTGAGCAACGCAAGGCCGTATTGAAGTGGTACTGACAGCAAGAAAAGATCCTGGAGGTACACCGACAATGGCGTCCACTGCACGGAACTCAGCCTCCAACACGTACAATAAACAGATTATCGTATTCGGGATAAAATTGATGCCGACAGTACTGTTCAGGACGTGCATAAGAAAGGGTGTGGCCGACCAAAAACGTCAACAATTCCAGGTTCTAGCGCTGCTGTTTTGCAATATTTTACTAGGTCACTTCAAAAATCTGTGAAGCAGTCTGAACGTGAAAGCCGGTAAGCCGATCAAGCGTACGACGAATTCTGAAGACTGCAGAGTGGAAAGTGTACATTCCCAGATCGCTGCAGACTATGGGCGAGGACGACCAGGATCGAAGGATGGAGTACTGCAAGTGCTTTGAAGGCATGCTTCGCGGAGATGTACGGTTTGTATGAATGGTTATCTGATCTGACGAGGCGCAGTTTAAACTGAACGATACTGTAAACTGTCGCAACTGCGTGTACTGGGATCCTGAAAATCCTCACGTTCACGAGGACAAACACGTTAATCTACAGCGTATTAATGTGTCGTGTGGTTTGTCATAGCGTGGTTTGGTTCGCCAATTGTTCTTTCAAGGTACCGTAACTGGTGAGGTGTATCATCATATATTGCAAACATCGATTTCACTTGCCATCCGAGAGTTGTTTGGAAATGCAAGATTTTATCTACAACAAGATGACGCTCCACCTCACTACCATAGAGATGTCAGAGCGTACTTGGATGCTGGGCGATAGACAGGTCGAAGAGGAGCTGCTGAGTACGCACCACGACCTCCAGACCTTGCACCTTTTGATTTCCACCTGTGGAGGACGTTGATAAATGAAGTTTATCAACGGAAGCCAGCTACACTGAATGAGCTACGAGAAACCACTGAGGCGTGCTGTGTGGCTATCACACCACCATCACTGACAGTCGCAACCTTCCACCCGTACAAGAATTGTAACGGTATCTCATTTTGTTCTACTAATATTGACTGTCAAAGAGTGTCTACGTTTTTCTGAACCCATGTATAACCACAAATAACATTATTTTAGAAGACAATATAAGGCGCCTCTTTGGCTAATCGATTGCCGCTTCTTTTCTTTCAAAATAACAAGTATGTGAGAAACAACTGTAATTTTTTTCCAATAAAGCAAACTTCTCATTCTTAAATATACCTTATTTAATGAAATTTATTTCATTTTGCCAGTGTAGACATTTTCTTTGTCCAGATATTATAAAACCGGAATCAATTTACGCTGTAAAGTACCTTGCCTCCTTTGTGGAAGAACGTTCACAGGAAAATGATCAAAGTCCTCGTGGTACTTCCAGGTGTGCCACGAAAACAAAGCAAACACAAAAATTGTGACTGAAGAGACGCAAAAGCACGAAATGCAGTATTGTAATATGAATGAGCCTAGCGCGAATAGGTTAACTTCAGATGTTAGCAGACAGCGCCATCTTCCTCCTACCCACGTCAACGTCAAAACTTTCTTCCCGAGAAACATTGACAATGACGTCGACGTCCCGTTCCGTTGACACCTTAGGTGAAAGGCGCCATTCGAAAGGCATTGTGGAACATTCCGTCAGATGTGACACCTCTAGCCATGCAGCATCATATAAGGCACATTGCGATCACCTCTACCAGGGGGCGGGGGGATGAGTACGTGCAATTACATCCACAGCCTCAAAGCGAACGCAGGACCAACAGTTTCGTTCCAAGGCACTCTGCTAGCACTCATATGAGTTACAATGCTGATAAACTCCAGAAATAACTAAGTTCCCCCAAAGTGTAAAGTCGTTTCGATGACGCTTCGTGTAAGGAAAAGTTTCTTTCTTTTAGACGATGTAATTCCTACTTCCCTTCGCTGTTTTAATCTTGTAGATCACCATCGCATTTCTAAGTGCAGAATTGCTAAGAAAACCACAAGAAACGGAGAACTGCCATCTGAAAATATGTATATCCACACAAATGAAAGGAGCGTCTCTCTCTCTCTTTCCGCAAGTATTACTGACAGATATGTAGCTCGAGAACACTGCCGCGTCACTAAGTATCTAAGACGTTAGCCATCTGGTCACTATGCAGGGTAATGGTAACCACGCAGATTTGTTCTGTATGCATGATAATGTGCCAGAAATGTATTTGTGTAGTTTCATACAAGACAAAGTATAATACTAGGTGCAACTACAAAAGAGGACTCTGCTAAGAATAGTGCGGATAGAAAAGGGGAGGTTGGTAGCACTTAATCACATTTTAGTGAGCGTTAAAGGGACTGACCGGCGTTGAAGAGTTTCGAAGCAATGATCTTCCGAGAACATCGCTAAACTCATTTCAGTGTACTTAGCCTTTGTCCCATGGATGACATTTTTAGTGTCCGCACTAACGTACTAATTTAAGTGTACTTTTTGAACAATATATTAACGTATTTCATTCACCAACGTGAGAATAGATGACACATGTCTTAACACAGAACGTAAGAGTGAAGAGAGGTAGATTCGAATGACGATTTGTTTCTTTTGGAGCACATTATCTAAGGTTTATATTACGTAAAGTTATTAACATTGAAGTACATTGTCCAAGAAGATACAAATACTGAACAATGAACTTGTAACAAACACTCCAAAAAAAAAAAACGAACCACGTGTAACAAAGATTACTTGCCAGAGTGAAAAATAAAACCTGAGTAGTTTCTGACGTAACGATATACTTCTACCATTTTAACATACTAAACGTTCATATTTTAAGGAAACCTTTGGCAGCAAACACACCCAAGGACTGCGAAAGGTAACATTTTTGAATTTTTTCTTATTATTTTTATTTTTTCTTAGTGACCGAAGATTTAAATTTACTCCTTTGTCACGGGCTCCTAGATCACGATTTCAGATAAAACGAGCAATCTTGCCTGACAGCAACGAGTCATGCAGTGAAAGACTGTGTTGGTTGTGTGTGGCGCATGGAAGTGGAGCGAGTGATTACTATGCAGATGTGTCGCGGCGTCCTCTGAACATTTTAAAAATGCAGTCGCGTGGGGCATGAAAGTGTGGCGATCGTAAATCGCGAAAGCACACCAGCACTATTACTCTGCTATAATCACTCTTTTCTAAAACGAAATGCCATTGATCGAAGCGGAAACACTCATCTAGATATCGCGATATTAAAGAAACATTCTCTAGCCTCTACAACAAAAACGTGTCCTTTAGCCAAAACACATTAAATACTTACCCTAAATACAGCAACACATGTTTTGGATTTGTGTGGAAACATCTTTTTAAATCTGGCAACATGACATTGTCCAAAACTGAAAACAAAATGGAGTAGAGGACTAATTAATGATATCGGTGCCATCAATTGCACGATGTTTTGAATCAGTGCATTTACGGCCCACTGTCGGTCCGCAGAGTACGTAATGTGTTTCTAAAGTACATCTTTTCTTTAGAGATTTTCATTCTTCATTTTCTTCTAGTGTGAAAAGTTTTTCTCGTTAACATAATTTGATCTTCGTTATTGATGGAGGTTGTTTCCTGTTATTGTTAGTTTGTCTGATGTAAGCTGTTAAATTTTGTGAATGGGTTTTTAATGCAGCTGCTTAACACATTAATATAACATATATTACTTTATTATTTGCTCGCGGATTCGATAGTTCTCTTTAATAAGTCGATCAAAATTATAACAACAGATTACTGAACAAAATAATAACTGACACGTCAGAAGTTGATGTATTCAGAAATACAATCGGCTAATTGCTACGAACCTCTGTGGATAGGCAAAATAAATTCCTTTACCAGCGCTAGCGTCACTGATCAGAAAGCATATCCCCATGAAACACTAAGAATGGTAAACAAAATGATTGATATGCTTGCAGGAAACGTCTGCTTAAATCTTAATTTCATCAGAGGGCCTAGCTTCAGAGTTCATGGTTGGACAGCGTTGGCATTTAATTGTAATGGCTATATAAATACTTCAATAATAGAGTTTCATCTTCTAATACTATACACTTACCAATCGAAGAATAACACATAAAATAGATTGCTAGCACGAATACACGAACACCTGAGTCCATTATCATGACCGATCCTTTAAATATATGGAGCTCCATTCTTCGGTACCTTGACCGTATTCGGCATTATTCTTTATCAAAATAAATTTCATGATTCTATCACTAATTAATCCTGTAAAGTAAACAGAAAACATGCGCCAAAAGGCTACATAACAATTTACAAGACATGTTGAAGACAGACATAGGATACCTGGGGGTGCAAAACTCATTAATCACGAAAAATATACATAATTTTTCAGTTCATCAATGTTTTACACACGGCCACCTAATTCTAATTGTTTACATGATGGATTACAGGCACGATGGTGAAATGTTGAAAAGGCAAAACTATAAATTAGCATACTGCGCCGCTGTGGTTTTGGTGCTGCGGTTGTCATCTACTGTTGTCTTCTCCTGCAAATGACACGTCCTCAGACCGTTTATCTTCCACTATGTCTTTTTTTCTATCACTTGATGTCGTCCATTAACCGCTATGGACAGCCCCTTTTTTATGGCGCTAGTTTCTAAAACACTCCTCCAAACGGTTCTTCAGTAACACTTCTCCAGTGCGTTAACAGAATTATTCTACTATTTTATCTCATGGCTAGATGTGGTGCCGTAATCTGGAAAAATGGAACTTCGAAGAAAACTTAAACCTTTTCTCCCAGTGCAGTCAGGTCATTCAGCCTCTGTAAGAACATTACCTCCCCTAAGGGTTCCTAACTCTTCATTATTGTTTACAGTCCCGATACTCTCTGGTGTGGACAAATCGAAGAAAAAGACGTTCCCAAAAATTTATGGACCAGGCATACCTCGGCGCAGATAGGTCTGTTCCATATACGACAAACTGTGTGGTCGACCTTATCTACAAGGCGGACACCCTTGTGTAGTACTCCAGACTTCGTCAACAAGCTCATGTTCAAACCATTGCCTCCTTTCCGTACCGGCATTCTCATTAGTTGTTTATCCACCCCTTCAGCACCTTTGTGCTTAATTCATTAGACAAAAAATTGCAGGCAACTGGTATATTCTGTGATCTGTCAAAAGCATTTGATTGTGTAAATCACAATATCCTTTTAAATAAATTAGAATATTATAGTGTAACAGGAAATATTGCAAAATGGTTCAAATCTTTTATCCCTGGAAGGAAACAAAGGGTGTTATTAGGAAAGAGACATGTATCAAGCTATCAGGCATCATCCAACTGGGAACTAATTACATGTGGGGTCCCACAAGGTTCCATTTTGGGGCCCTTACTTTTTCTTGCGTATATCAATGACAATCATCAGTAACATTACCAGATGCCAAGTTTGTTTTGTTTGCCGATGATACAAACATTGCAATAAATACCAAATCAAGTGTAGTCTTACAAAGATCAGCTAATAAAATATTTGTGGACATTAATCACTGGTTCCTAGCCAATTCTTTGTCACTAAGCTTTGAAAAAACACACTACATGCAGTTCAGAACTTGTAAGGGGTGTCCCACATGATGACAAACAGATAGAAGAAGTGGACACTGTTAAATTCTTGGGATTACAGCTTTATAATAAATTCAACTGGGAAGAGCACACCGCAGAACTGCTGAAGCGTCTTAACAAAACTCTATTTGCAATGCGAATTGTGTCAGACATAGGGGATATAAAAATGAAAAAGCTGGCATACTACGCTTACTTTCATTCCATAATATCATATGGGATTATTTTTTGGGGTAATTCATCACACCAAGCTAAAGCTTTCCTTGCACAAAAACGTGCAGTAAGAGTTATTGTGGTGTGAACTCAAGAATCTCCTGCAGAAGCCTGTTTAGGGAACTAGGGATACTAACTACTGCTTCCCAATATACTTATTCCTTAATGAAATTTTTCATTAAAATACATCACTTTTTCAAACCAACAGCTCAATTCATGGAAACAATACTAGAAATAAGAATAATCTTCACAAGGATTTAAAGTCACTTAGTCTTGTACAAAAAAGTGTGCATATTCAGGAACACACATTTTCAATAACTTACCAACAACCATAATAAACTTGACAATCAATGAAATTAAGTTTAAGAGAAGCCTAAAGGATTTATTGGTGGCCAACTCCTTCTACTCCATTGAAGAATTTCTCAGTAAAACCATATATACTTCTGCACCATTTCAGTGCCGTAATGTGTTCATTGTAAATAAGTATTATAGTAGATGTATTACACGTTTATTACCTTATGAATAAATAAATAAAAACTTTTTTATTTTAAATTCAGTGCATTAGTATTTGTAAAATGACTCCTTCATATAGAGTTCATTAAAAAATGACGATCATTCCACTTGGGACCTGTGGAATGGTACATAAGCTTATTTGTTTTAGTTGTAAATATTTGTCATGTATTGTTGTTTTTCTGACATGTTCTACATCCTGGAGGACCTCCTCACTACAGAACAATTGAAATGAAAGTAAATCTAATCTAATCTAATCTAAACAGAACCGTGTTCTATTTCTTCCTGTGGTGAATCTAAGCCTCCGCTAGTCCTCGCTGTAATATGTCCACCTCCGTTCCGGTTCGGTGGACATTCTTTATCTCTCCATATGCTGTTTTGCATAGCTTGCGATAGAAGTGCCAAGTGACGAACACTTTCGCAAAAACCCATTGTTATCACGCTTGTGTGTGGCTTCCGTAGGAATAAAGCTCACGTCAGTGGTACATGTTGCTTGCATTCAGGCTGCATTGTATTTCTCCAAAATTTTCCACAGAGGAGTTATCCTCTAGAAACTTCGTTTCCACCAAGGCCTCTTCTTTTGTTATCTCGTAGGCTGACGTACCAGGCACTCACACTCAGTGTTCCTTTCTCTCACCCCTAGCCGCTCTCGTCAGTCTCGTCGTCGTCGTCGATCTGGCCCCAGATGCTGCGCGACGGTAATGGCAATAGGAAACACTTCGGCCGCAGAGTCGAACAGCCATGGGATAAAAACCAGGAGAGGCAGGGTGATCAGATAATTGAAATAAGGGCATCAAATCAGTCACTAAATGACGGTAACCGCCAATGATTGGAGCCAACCACTGGTTTTTTATGACATATGTACAAATCACAAACGGGCTTGTAAACCGCCTTTACCTGCCAATGCGGACGCAAGCTATTATCTATCGCGTTGGCGTCTCCTTGCAATCCTAAGGCCCTTGACAAGTTTTACGCGTAAGCTACTCGTTTCCATAGGTAACGTGTCTTCTCTCTCCTTTCGTATTTTATACACGTCTTCCTGAGTCTCTTCGAACCTGATGAGTTCCTGTGCCTCCGCAGAGGCAGCTGCCGGTACAGGAGACGTACTCTCCGAGCTAATGTGCGCATTAGACACTGCTTCTGCAACTCGTTTTTCCGTTTCTGTGGAAATTCTCGCGATTATCTTCTCTACCTTTTTTATAATTCAGTCGTGGCTAAGAAGGCGCCCGAATCTTGTTTATTTGCTTCTCACTGGATGCTTTAGAACATCTCGTTCCTTTCTTTGAGTTTCTGAATGTAGTATTCTGCGTAACTTGTATTTTGAGTGCCGTGCTGTGGCCTCGTATTCCTCCTCCATTTCCTTCGAAAGTTCTTGCTGGTATTTCTTTAACGTTTTATCCCTGTCTTAATGTTTTCTGTCTCTCTATTTGGCTGAGTCTGGGAGTGACTGCAGAAGACTCATTATTTTCTCTAACAAAGGCATGTTCAATACGACTTGTCGAAAACTACCCAGAAATTATTCACGCTGGTAGAATACACCGCAAGGAAATCACTATGAAAATTTTTGCAGCTAAGGCGTATTGCAAGTATTTTTTTAAATGTTACTGACTTTTGCTGCATACAGAATCGCTTACAACAGCGATTAGTTAGTTAGTTACATGTTCCATGGATCATTTTTCACGATAGATTGTGATGATTTGGAACGAGTCAATTTAAGTCCACATAGCAAATTAATTTGTACATATGGTTACATTCTGAACATTTCGAAGACTTTTTTTTTACAAAAACAAAAAAGATATACAGATGTGAGTTGGTGATTCCTACCCACCACCTTTTGTACGTTTGAGTAATGGAAATTCTTCTACGGAATAGAACGAATTATCATGAAGAAACTTTCTCAGTTTGATATCAAATTATTCTTTTCTGTCTGTCATACATTGTATACTGAAGGGCCAAAGAAACCTGTACACCTGCCTAATCTCGTGTAGGGAACCCTGAGCACGCAGACGTGTGTCAACTCGACTAAAGTCTGGAGGGAACTGACACCATAAATCCGCAAGAGTGCGAGGGGCTGGAATCTGTTCTGAACAGCACGTTGCAAGGCATGCCAGATATGCTCAATAATGTTAATGTCTGGGGAATTTGGTGGACAGCGGAAGTTCTTAAACTCAGAAGAGCCACTCTGTTGCAATTCTGGACCTGTGGAATGTCGCATTGCCCTGATGGAATAGCCCAAGTCCGTCGGAATGCACAATTGACGTGAATGGATGCAGGTGGTCACACAGTATGCTTACGTACCTGTCACCTCACAGTCGTATCTACGTATCATTGGTCCCATATCACTCCAACTGCACACGCCCCACACCATTACAGAGCCTCTACCACCTTGAATAGCCCCCTGCTGACATGTAGGGTTCATCGATTCACCATACACGCACACGTTCATCCGCCCGATACAGTTTGAAACGAGACTCGTCCGAACAGGCACCATGTTTCCAATCGTCAGCAGTCCAATGACGGGGTTGATGGCCCAGGCGAGGCGTAAAGCTTTGGGTCGTGCAGTCATGAAGGGTACATGTGTGGGCCTTCGGCTCCGAAAGCTCATATCGATGATGTTTCGTTGAATGGTTCGCACGCTGACACTTTATGACGGCCCAGCATTGAAAATTGCAGCGATTTGCGGAAGGGTTGCACTTCCGTCACGTTCTGTTCAGTCGTCGTTGGTACCGTTCTTGCAGAATCTTTTTCTAGCAGCGGTGGTGTCGGAGATTTGATGATTTACCGTACTCCTGGTATTCACGGTATACTCGTGAAATGGTCGTAAGTGAAAATCCCCACTTCATCACTACCTCGCAGATGATGTATCCAATCGCTCGAGCGCCGACTATAACACCACGTTCAAACTCACTCAAATCTTGATAACCTGCCATTGTAGCTGCAGTGATTGATCTAACAACTGCGCCAGACACTTGTTGTCTTACATAGGTGTTGCCGAACGCGGCGCCGTATTCTGCCTGCCTACGTATCTCTGTAATTGAATACGCATGCTTATACCAGTTTCTTTGGCGCTTCAGTGTATGTCACTTGGTAACCTCTGATTAGATTAGATTAATACTTGTTCCATATATCATGAATACGACACTTCGTAATGATGTGGAACGTGTCAGGTTAATATAACGTGTCTGTACAAGATATTACATTACACAAAATATTGCATGACACTAACGTTTAAGCTAGTTTTTTTTCTCTTTTCCTTCTCCTCCCTTAATTTATATCTAAAAATTCAGCCAGTGAGTAGAAGGAGTTGTCATCTAGAAATTCTTTTAATTTATTTTTAAATGTTGGTTGACTATCTGTCAGGCTTTTGATGCTGTTTGGTAGGTGACCAAAGACTTTTGTGGCAGCATAATTTACCACTTTCTGTGCTAAAGTCAGATTTAACACTGCATAGTGAAGATCATCCTTTCTCCTGGTGTTATAGCTATGCACACTGCTATTACTTTTGAACTGGGTAGGATTATTAACAACAAATTTCATAAGTGAATATATATACTGTGAGGTTACTGTGAGGATCCCTAGATCCTTAAATAGATGTCTGCAGGATGACCGTGGGTGGGCTCCAGCAATTATTCTGCTTACACGTTTTTGAGCAATGAATACTTTTCTACTCAACGATAAATTACCCCAGAATATGATGCCATACGAAAGCAGTGAATGAAAGTAGGCATAGTAAGCTAATTTACTGAGATTCTTGTCACCAAAATTTGCAATAACCCTGATAGCATACGTAGCTGAACTCAGACGTTTCAGCAGACCATCAATGTGTTGCTTCCAGTTTAATCTCTCATCAATCGTCACACCTAAAAATTTTGAAAATCTACCTTAGCTACAGACTTCTGTTCAGAGTCTATATTTATTACTGGAGTTGCGCCATTTGCTGTACGGAACTGTATATTCTGTGTTTTATCAAAATTTAGAGAGAGTCCGTTTGCTGAGAACCACTTAATAATCTTGTGAAAAACAACATTTACAAATACATCACTTAGTTCTTGGTTTTTGGATGTTATTACTATACTTGTATCATCATCAAAAAGAACTAACTTTGCATCTTCACCAATGTGGAATGGTAAGTCATTAATGTATATCAAGAACAGTAAAGGACCTAAGACCGAACCCTATGGGACCCCGTACTTGATAGCCCCCCAGTTTGAGGAATCAGCTGTTGTTTTAACATTACATGAATCACTTATTTCAACTTCCTGCATTCTTCCAGTTAAGTATGAATTAAGCCATTTGTGCACTGCCCCCCTCAAACCATAATGATTTAGCTTATCTAAAAGAATTCCATGATTTACACAATCAAAGGCCTTTGAGAGAGCACAAAATATACCAATGGGTGATGTCCGGTTATTCAGAGCATTTAATACTTGATCAGTGAAAGCGTATATAGCATTTTCTGTTGAAAAACCTTTCTGAAAACCAAACTGATTTTTTGTTAGTACTTTATTTTCACAAATATGGGAGGTTACTCTTGAATACATTACTTTCTCAAAAATTTTTGATAGAGCTGTCAGAAGAGAGATTGGGCGATAGTTGTTGACATCCGACGTAGCCCCCTTTTTATGCAATGGTTTTACAATGGCATACTTCAGTCTATCAGGGAAAACACCCTGCTCCAAAGAGCTATTACATACGTGGCTGAGAATCCTACTTATCTGTGGGGAACAAGCTTTAAGTATCTTGCTGGAAATGCCATCAATTCCGTAAGAGCTTTTACTTTGCAGTGAGTTTATTATTTTACCGATTTCAGAGGGAGTGGTTGGTGGAAATACAGTTGTTTCAAACTGCACAGGTATGGCCTCTTCTATTAGAAGTCTTGCCTCTTCTAGTGAAGATCTATATCCTATTTTCTCCACAACATTTAAAAAATGATTATTGAAAATATTTTCAATTTCTGATTGTTTGTTAGTACACTTGTCATTCAGTTTTATGGCACTTAAGTCTTCCTGTGCTCTTGGTTGCCCTGTTTCCCTTTCAATAATATTCCAAATTGCTTTAATTTTATTATCAGAGTTACTGATCTCAGACATGATACACATGCTTCTGGACTTTTTAATAACTTTTCTTAGTATTGCACAATAGTTTTTATAATATTGAACAATTTCGGGGTCAATACTCCCCCTTGCTATTAGATACAGTTCTCTTTTACGGTTGCAAGATATTCTTATTCCTTTAGTTAGCCAAGGTTTTTTGTATGTTTTCTTGGAATTATGTTTAACTATTTTCTTGGGAAAACAATTTTCAAATACCCTTAAAAATGTATCGTGAAATAAGTTATATTTCAAGTTTGCATCAGGTTCCTTATACACGTCATCCCAGTCTAGCTGCTTTAGGCTTTCCCTAAATATTTATATTGTTAATTGAACGCACTGCTTTGGAATTCTGATTTGATATACTGCATGGAGCTACGTCATGTACTGTAACTAACTGTGCACCATGATGTGAAAGACCATTCTCAACAGGATAAGCATTTATGTCTTTAAATTTATCTTGGTCTATAAAAAAGTTATCTATCAATGTCCTGCTGTTCTTTGTTATCCGAGTAGGAAAATCAATGACGGAGCTCAAATTGAAAGAACTGAGTAATACTACAAGGTCATTCTTCCTATTACACTCTTTCAGGGAATCAACATTGAAATCCGCACAAACGATAATTTGCTTCCCCCTGTCTGACAGGTAGCACAACAAAGCATCCAAGTTTTCTAGAAATAGCTGGAAATTCCCTGAGGGGGACCTATACACTGTTACAATTATGAAAGTGCCATCATTTAGTTTTAGTTCAGTGGCACATGCTTCCATATGTTGGTCTACAAAAAAATTTTAGTTTCTAAATTTTTTACACTGAGGAAGCTTCTGACATATATGGCAACTCCTCCTCTCATCATATTATCTCTACTTACATGTGAAGCTAATTTGTACCCATTGACACTAGCTAACCTTTTGCATATCAGTGACAATGTGATGCTCAGACAGGCATAGTACATCTATTACATTCTCAGTTTCTATATCTTCTAAACAAATCAATTTTATTCTTCAATCCCCCAATATTTTGATGAAATATACTAACATTATTTTACACTTTACTTTTGTGAGTATCTTGAATTTTTTTAACATCTTAAGTACTTGCCTGGCTGAGTTTCCCGCTGGACACTGATCTTACACTAAAAAAGAGTTTCCACCATGAGCTGTAGTTCCTCTCCCCTTTAAATTTCCTGCTATCAGCCCAGCCAGTTTACCCTTCCCCTTCTTGTTGAGGTGTAGGCCATGTCTAGTATAGTCCCACCTACTGAGTGAATCAACAGGAGCCACGCCAATGTGTGACCATGCACAAGATCCAGGTAGCCGTTCCAACTCCAAATTAACTCTCCTGACAGAAGAGCTCAAATGAGGCTGGTCGTGGCGCTCCAGAACCAACACAAACCCAACACTGGTATGACTCGATGCTGATGAAATATTTGCCAGGTCACACTCTATGCTGTACCCCGGATCTCTGTCAATACTGTTGCCCAGCCCACCCACAATAACCACGGTATCTTCCTTAGTAAAGCCTCTACATAGTGAAACTAAATCCTCTGTAACCTGCCTCAGTCCAGCACTAGGTTTGAAAAAAACTTGTGACCTGGTATTCTGACCCTAATTCATCCTGCTGAAGTTGGCCCACACCCCTAGCATGCGAACTACCTAGCAACAAGACTTTCTCTCTCTTTGAAGACTTCACTATCTTCTTATTCAATTTGCTGCTGAATGCTTGTTGAGCCCTGTCTACATCTACTTCTGTGAGAGGCTCACCAGTTTCTGACTGAGGCAACAGGTCAAACCTATTTTGTACATTAATAACAAAGCTGTCAGAAGAATTTCTTGGCCTGTTCCTTATGCCTGTTGACACTTCCCACCCTTATTTACCCTTCTCCCCCCTTAACCTGCCCAGTTCTCGCCTAGCCTCATCTAACTCATCCTGAAGGGCAGCAATTTTCCCCTCCTGTTCCACAATCTTGCTATCGCTACTGCATAGCCTACAGAACCACTGATGAGTCTCGCTCATTTTCCCCATTCCCACGCCACTACAATCGCCCCATTGAAAAATGTTACTGCATCCATCACACCAGACCCTTGAGCGAACGATTCTACGGCGCGTCAGGCACTTTACACTCATGGTACAAATCGATTTTAGTGACAGAAAGACAATTAAGTTACCGGAAAACAGTGAAAATACGTGTACGAAAAATTAGGCCTACTCGCGACAATGTAAACAATGGTTCAGAAGTTTATTACTGGAAATTACTTAAGAGATGACGATACTCTACAGAGATAAAGGGGCGGCAAACGTATTTAGCACACTAAACTATCAGTAAAAGCACTTAAAACTGCGGTATGAAGTTTAATCTGAAAGCTCAAAAGTTCGGCCTGGCCGCGATATGTAAACAAAACGAACGTTACGTGATTACTGTGAAAATACGCGAGTAAGACAAAAACTTTTAATGGTACGCTTGAAGAGCACTATAATTAACGTAATAAATTAGTTTAAAGTGTTAGAAACAGTTTATTACTACTTAAATTACTTATCATGTACGGGAGCTGTGACTGTAACGTCCGTATAGCAGGCGCAGGGCTACCAACCTCCTGCGTAGCGCTCGAATCGGCGAATAAGCAGACGCAGCAGTGACAAGCGATCGTAGTGCCGCTTAGAGCGAAGTCCATAGAGCACAAAAGTGAATTTTAAGCACATTAACCATACCAAATATGTTTCCATTCACTGGTTTTTTAGTAACTTGCATTTCACATTGACGGCTAAACTGCTATAGATTCAACTGTGACACAAGCGACTAGTAGAGAAATGAAAATAAATTGAGGGAGTATATGATGTTATATTACAGACGACTCTGAGCAATCGGAACTTTAATTTGTTGACATTAAATATTTTATAATAGTTCCTACAGTACATTCATTATGATAATTTTTGAATAGTGCATATGTTGCTAACAAATAGCAGTTCCATGTTTATTACCTGCATTAATCCCAAAAATGCGAAATGTCTATTGGATGAAAACAGACATTTTCCTTGCATCACGTACACCTGATACAAAATTAATGCATTCAATAACTTCACATTAATTACTAGTTTTATTTGGAAAGAACTAGAATGGAGTAAGAAATGGTCATGATCGTTGTTCTGCATACTGTACAGCGTACCAGGTATACGTGATCAAATTCGTAAAATGTGGTGACGCAAGCTAACAGTTCAGAAATGACCGAAGTTTCGCAATACTGTTCCGCTGATAAACCTAAACTGACAGAGAGGTATCGGAAATTGTATTGTCCAACAATTATCTGAAAAATGCTTGACAATGTTGAGATTTTTCTATCTAGAGGGTGAATCATACTATTAGTTCTAGGCGAATAGCGAATTATATTAACACTGAAAATCATACTCTCCCATCTTTCCAGATTTTTATACGTCGATTACAATACTTTCTCAAGTAAACAGTCCCTTTTTTTAAACTTTTATTCTATCTGCCTTGACGTTCCTGAAGACGGAGATAAAGTTGCGGAAACAGTAATTCACTGATTGATATCACGGACATTTTTGTATACGAATGTGTTGTAGCACTCATCGACTGTACAAGCAACTCTGTCTGTTTTCGCTCTTAATGATAAAGTGCAGTTGCCACGGACCTTGGCTTACTGGCTTTATGTGGCTTTTAACGAGAAGCTTCGTCTGCACGTCACTTACGAATTTTTCTGTAGTATCACCTATTAATGACATCTTCTCCACACGTTTACTTGAGATAAACTTCGCAATTCTGAGTCTTCCTTTACTGTATACTTTCCTAAATCTGTTTAACCAGAACGAAAAAGCCTGGCAATGAGTAATGTTCATTACACTTGCAATTCAGAACACCCAGTGTGCCTCAGTAATGGTGCATTGGCTCTTACGAGCAGCTCTAAATCTTTCGAACACTTTTTCTTTCACACTTTTGCGAGCTTCAGTTTGTCATATATATCGTTCTTCATATGAATCAGATTTTACGAAACGAAACCGGCTTTCCACATTGCAGGTTTAAGAATTTGCTTCCTCTCTTGTTGAACGAAAAAAAATTACATTCTTTTCTTTGTCAGTGAAAGTTATTACTCTTCTGTTTTCTTTGAGCTTGTCAGGTACTCTGTTGTTGTTCTACACTTCAGTTAGCACAGCACTCATCGTTCGAACCACAGTTCACGGAATTGTACAATTTATTTCATGTTTCTTTTAATGTTTCCAAAATTTCTAACTTAATTTCGACATCATTGGAATGAATGTCCAATAAATTAATTAGTAAATTACACATATGTGGATCTTGAGGAGAAGTAGGCGACTTCGATTGTATACCACGTTCTTCATATTTTATCTTTGCAAGGTTGAAAACGTCAACTGGATTGCACATTACTGTGAAATTCTAGAACCTGCACAAAGTCACAGGCTATTAACAAGCATATCCAAGGAAATCACAAGGAGAATTAATTCAGTGCGATACCATGAAGGCAACTGCTAGCTATTACGGATATTAAATTAGTTGAAAATTCGAACAAATAGTAACTGTGAACAACTGTGTCAGAGAAACCATCAACGGAAACTGAAATTTGATTTACTAATTACGGTCGCGTTGTGCCGAGTTATCCGTTTACCAATGAGATCCCAATCAAGGATATGTGCCCGCCGTGTTGCCCACGCGCTCTCTGCTACAGCTATGGCAGGGATGTGCACTTCTCCAGCCGCCTTAAGAGCTAGGAATTTTGTAAACTTCAACATCTTTTAAAAATATATATACTTCCAGTGTATCTCAGTGGCTAAAATTTTGGCATTGTGTTTCTTTCGGTGTATTGTTCCTGCATTTAAAAAAATCTCAGGGCAGTTCTCAACATGACTGGTTGGACAGTCTGGAAAGCCTAACGTTGCACGATCTTGGCTGGCTGATGCACTTACGTTGTCGCACTCTGTGCGGCCAGTTCCATCTCATCAACCATTTACTCTGACTGACCCCTGCTGCGGCTAATTGCTCTAACGCTGTACCCAATAGCGTATCTTGTAGCACTCGCTCTCTTCGCCCTGAAATAGTTCATTTTTAAAATACATTCCGTTGTCTCAACGACCCCTTCTGCCTCCGCATGTAGCAAGACTATTGTTTCCAGTTTTTTCGTATGCCTCGTTTGGCTACTAGTTCTCATTAAAATTCCCACCTGGCTAACCGTATGACGTGCCGTGTACCGAATACACTCACGCGCTCTTTACTGAATATAACAACGCAGAAAATCGCCCAAGCTAAAATTTATTTTAGTGCAGACAGGACCCACAGGTTGCCAAGAAATTCAAAATCAGAATGGCACTGTACTATAGCTAATCCTTTGTGTACTTGAGGGACTACTAATCAGAAGAAAACAAGTTCGCATCCCCTACCCTGTCGGAAAAAGATTGGCTAGGACGCCGAATATCGAATATATTCAGAAATACAACGGCAACTTGCTTCTAGCCTCCGTGAATAGGCAAATAAATGAAGTTGCCGCTACTACTGTCGCAGATCAGCAATCAGTAGCGTATCCCCACGAACCACTAACAACGATTACCAAAATAACTGTGGCGCTTGCAGGAAACGTTATCTCAAATCCTGGTTTCGTCAGGAGGCCACTCTGAAGTGTTTGTGGTTGGAGAGCTAGCATTTTAACTGTGACGGTGAGATAAATACTTGAATCATAGAGTTTGATCTCCTAATAGAATACATTTATTAAACCAAGAATAAATATAAAAACATTTTTTTTATACAATGACTTTTTAACACAAACCAGAGAGCAACATTTTTTCAGAAAGAGTAACTGGAGTCGCCAACAACGTATTGTTGGGCAATACCGTCTGAATTAATGTTAAATTACCTCGACCAGCAGCTGGATGATTTCTTCTTAGCTGAACTTGTTTCACGTTCCACACTAGCGTGCCAAAGATGAACACTGCAACTGATATGCTACTAGTATACACTTATTAATCCAATAATAGCGCATAAAAATGAATTTCCGCAGCTCCCAGATAAGTGCCTAGTAAGGCATTTCTGATTAAGGCTATTGTCCGTATTTATACTATTGTACTATTTAGCACTCTCTTCTAGTTGGGCATGAATGTTTTATTCTCGTCAGAGTTGGGAACCAGTCACTAGCTCGACGCTTAGCTCAACATTGACTCTACTGAGAGCCCTTAAATTATAAATTCTGTACGCAATTACTTCTAATCCACAAATTTCCCATACTTGTTTCGGTGCTGTTACACCGTTTTCCGTATGTTTCTGTATGACTGCTCAAGAAAAATAATAATGGAGAAAGAAACACTCTTAGGTAGGTCAGTGAGATTTTTTACATTTGGTTGCTTGTGTCACCGTCTGCCTACCTTATTCGTTTTACAGGTGATAAGAATACCAGCAGCTTACCTTTATTTTTATTTTCGCATGTTACTCTCGTGGTCTCCATGCGGCTATCGATTTCATGCCGCTCTCCACACTACACTCTCATATGCAGCTCTGTCCCTCTTTTCCGTTATCTTGTTGTCTGAATTATTAATCGCCTTCATTTCATTTCTGTAGAAGAGCTAAAATCCAGACAAAGACCTGCAGAAAAGACTTCCTCACTTTAAAATTTATATTCGGTGCTAATAAATTACTTTTTCGGAAATTCTTTTGTTACTGTTGTTAGTCTGTATTTTATGTCTTCTCTACTTCGGGCATAATCACTTACTTTGCTGCCTTAGCAGCAAAACTCATCTACTGCTTTTAATGTGTCATTTCCTTACCTGATTCCCTCTGCACCTGATTTAATTCGATTACATTTCATTACACTTGTTTTACTTTCATTGATGATGTTTATAACATGAACTCTTTTCAAGACATTCTCCATTGGATAGAACGAAATTATCTATTCCTATCAACAATTCTTCCAAGTCCCTTTCCGTCTCTGACAGACTTTCAGTGCCAAGAGAAAACCTCAAAGTTTTTATTTCTTCTTACTGAACTTTAATTGCTACCGAAAATTTCTCATTGGTTTCCTTCAAAGAGCGCTCAACGTACGGACCAGGTAACATAAGGTATGTTTCACTTCCTTCTCCACCAGTGCTTCTGTTTCATGCCCTTCGACTCTTGCAACCGCTGTCTGGTTTCAGTACAGCTTCTGAATAACATTTTATCCCTGCTGCATTCACAATTTCAAAGAATATAGTCTAGTTTACATTGTCAAAATCAGCTCTTTGTCTAAAATTGCTATAAACGTATGTTTTTCACTCTTTAACCAATCCATTTAAGACAAGTCGTAAGGTCATTATTGCCTCGCGTGTTCCTATTTTTCTCCGGAAAGCAAACTGATCTCCTCAGACATACACATCTGCCACTTCTTTCATTCTCCTGTGCATAACTTGTGACAGAATTTTGCAACCATGACTTATGAAAATGATAGGTAATCTTTACACCTGTCAGAACCTAAGTTCTTCGGTACTGGTATTATTAAACCCTTCTTGAAATCAAGGGTGTTTAGCCTGTCGTATATATCTTTCACACCAGGTGGAATAATGTTTTTATGGTCAGTTCTCCCATGGACCTCAATAATTCTGAGGGAATGTCGTGTATTCCAGGGCCTTTGTTTGGACTCTGGTATTTCAGTGCTGTATCATTGTTTTCTTAGTAACATATTGTAAGTAGGCTGTTTAGGTTTATCTCTCACCTCATCTTCGTCTACTTCCTCTTCCCTTACTATGATATAGCCTACAAGTTCCTTTTCTCTCTATAGCCCTACATATTCTTTCCACGTTTCAGCTTGGCTTACCATCTTACCACATTGGCTGTTGATATTCGTAGAGCCGCTTATCCTTCCTCCAGAGGTCTGGAGGTCTGGAGGTTTGGCCATCTTGTACTCTCTGTCAATATTTTTTGACATTTTCGTCCCCTATTGTCTGCTGCACTTGCTGCCTTTTTTAGTTTCTCTTTTCGACACTTAAATTAGATATCTCGTGTGGTACTCACGGACTACTACTGGGTCTTATGTTTTTGGCTATTCGATCCTCTGCTACTTTAACTATTTAATCTCTCAATTCGTCTTCTGTGGTGTTCCTTTGCCCTTTTTCAGGCAGTCGTTGCCAATTTCTCCCTTTTAAACTCCTCAAGTACTTTTTTTTCTTTCAATTTAATGAGGTCCCATCTCCATAATTTCCTACCTTTATTCAATTTCTTCAGTTTTAATCTGTATTTCGAGAATAATAAATTATGGTCAGAGTCCAGGTCGGAACCCTGGGTATGTTATGCATTTTAAAATCTGATTCCGAATTATCTGCCTTAGCAATATATAAGCTACCTTAAATCTATCGGTGTCTCCAGGTCTCTTCTACGTAATCAAACTTCTTTCACGAATCTCTAACCAAGTGTTTGCAATGATTAAATTATGTTCTGTGCAGAACTCTAGCAGACAGCTGCCCCTTTGATTCCTTTACCCCATGTTCTCCAACTATTTTTCTTTCTGTTCCTACTATCGTACACCAGTCTCCCATAGCAATTAAATATTCATCTTCCTTATCTACCTGAAAAATTCTGTTATGTCACCATACACTCTTCAATTTTTTTCATTTGTGGAGAGTATGGTGGCATATAAATCCGTTCTGCTGTGGTGGGTGTTGGTTTCCTGTCTGTTTTGGCTTCGATGAGGCGTTCGCCTTGCTGTTGATAATAGCTTACCGGCATTCCTATATTCTTATTCAATGTTAGACTTTACTCATGAATTAACCCTATTTGTGTTTGTGCTTCTAACCCCGTACTTATGTGACAAGAAGTCCTGTTCCTTCCGCCATCGAACTTCACTAATTCCCGCTATATCTAACTTCAACTTATCCATTTCCATTTTTTAATTCTCTAATCTATCAAACCTATTAAGGGATCTAACATTCCAAGCTCCGACGGATAGAAAGCTTGTTTTGTTTTCTCTGATGACAATATCGTCTTGAGTAGTCCACGCCAGATTATTTTATCTACAGAATATTTTACCCAAGAGGATGCCATCATCATTAAGCGATACAGTATAGCGGCAAGACCTGGGAAAATTAACCGCTATAGTTTCGCCTTCGTTTCAGGAATTCACAGCATCAACAAGGCAAGGCTATGATGGATGATGCTACAAGGGCAGATAAGTCAATTGTACAGATAGTCTGTATCGATGAGGTATGCAAGCCACTCCACATCGATAAGGGCCATAGTTTATGGAGAAATACGTTCTGTTAAAAACAAAAGATTACGATTGATACCTGAGCAATTTTTCCAATAAGTGTAAAAAGTTTATTTACTGATAGTGAAAAATGAGAAAAACTGGAGACAAAATAACTCAAATATCAACGATGCCACCTTCTTTTACTTCTTTGTTCAGTCTATCTTTATTGTTTACAGGAAACTAAAAAGAAACACAAGAAGTATTGTGTGGCAGCACCGAAACATTTGGCGAAACGGTGCTTAAGAATAAAGTGTGTCTTGCCTAAGGAGGTACCTTATTTATCTAAGCGAATACGAGCGTAAATAGTGAGTTTAATAAGAAAAAATCTTGAGGATAAATATTTATGCCTTTTATTCATTAAAATAGTAAGTGGGCAACACCATAATCCTAGATATAATTCTTTGCACCCATTAAAATCACCTGTTAGTGAACGCCATATTTTGCACTTACAATGTAGCTATGCGTCAATTCGACGTAAGGAAATTTCAGATTTCATTGGTGTTTCTACAGTAGTGCTAAGACACTGACTCTATATTATGGAGTCCCGCGTTCGCTTCCCATTCACGTCGCAGATTTTCCTCGCTAGGAGACTGGGTGATTGTGTAGTCCCAATAATTTCTTTTCGTATTCATCGACGCGCAAGTTTGCTGTAGTGCCGTAAACACAAAGACATGTTGCGGGCCACCAAACACCACAGACGGAATCTCCCAGCTAGTAATGCCGTATTATCACTGCAGTTCACCGCTGCCGTTAATTTCTTTTCTTGGGAAGCAGACTGCCTCTGAAGAGAAGTACTATTGTATGCACTGAGTCATAAATTAAACGCTGTTGTTACTTTCCCAGGAAATAAAAGTAATTCTTCTTATTTGCCTTTATTTAGTTCCACCAAATATCTTCAGAAGCATAGGTAGCGTATCAGTGGTTACGTTCTTATTTCATCTTTCCGATCACGTAATAAAATACAACATTCTCTGCCATAAGTTCCACTGAAGTTTTCATTTTCTTTTCCCTACAGGAACAGAATTGCACAAAGTGTTTCCTGTATCAAGATATTTCGCTCTTGAAGATCCGTACAGCACAGTTCATGAAACGTTCGTACCTGCAGCCGAGAATGTTTGATGAATAAGACGTACGAATCTCTTTGTTCCATAGTTGTGTTATACGGCCGCCGGCACCAGTGTGTACTTCACTTCACTGTTTACTCATTATATCAACAGAAATTAATGGGTTATATCATTTTAAAATATATTTACATGGAAACTAATACTAATAATAAATGCAGATGCTAAATAAGGCTGATAATTAAATACAGTAACCACCATTTATTCACAGAAAAGGCTTTTTGATGGTATGATAGAGCATTTTCTGTCCATTTTTAAAACTGTACTAAACTCATCTGAAGAAAAGATGTAATTTAACAAGAGACCTACAACAAAACAGAACGTACTTTATTTGCTCATGTCTTCATAGCTAATAATGTATTTCATGCAATCTCTTTTAAACGTAACAGGAATGAAGTTTCTTTTCAGCGTACATATTCATACATTTAATTTTCCACATTAATTGTTAGCGTTGTTTAATCATTTCAAATTCATCAGATGTGCGAAGTGTGTGCGATGCGCACCCTACTACCTACCAGATGCGTGCAAAGACACATGGACTGTTCTACCGAGAAAGGCGTTCATCACTTGGCTCATATTCGGAGGAACCTGGGTTCGAAGTCTCTAACGGTCGTGTTGCTTTACGTTTCACAGTGTTTTCAATATAACTTTAGTCTGACGAGGGCACGAGTCCCCCAAAACTCCCACGGCATATTTCTTGTGCTTCGTCTGAAATTGGTTACATATCGCCGTTACTTAAATGTGAGAGCTACTACTTTTGAGACTACGATTAACTTTTGCGGCATCCCTTAGTTTCAGTCCGTCAGAGGTCTACATTAGAATGAAGTGGTCGGTGTTGGTGCTTCGAACGGGGAAGCTTTCCTTGTATCTGCGATTACGCAGTGAGAACCACAGTCTACGATGTGTGACACAGAGGTCACGCGATAAGCTACAGGCCACTAGCAATGGTAATTAAATAGTTTGTTTACTAATAACTTCCGATATTTAACTATCTATTTGTCGTTTTAATTCCAAGTTCACGTGCCCTTAGAAAAAAGAAAGTTGTGTGCCGACTTAACTAGAGCCGGTGGACGCTGGAACTGGCCAACAGAACTTTCCAGCTAACAGAATTTAGTATTTGAATGACATAATTTAGCGTACTGGACCACGTCATTATTAAGTGTCAAAGCACTAAACTGCGGACGTTTCGACCGACTTGCTGCGGGTCTGTTCAGGGGGTTCACTGAACAGGACCGGATTGAAAACGTTGGCAATTTAGCGGTTTAGTAGTTTACAATGACGCGGCGCAGTATCCAGAATTATTTTATTCAAAGTGACACCGGCCGTGGACGCCTACGAAGTTATATCAGAATTTAGTATGTTTTTATTAGTAGGTGTGCATCGTCAGCGAAGAGGACTCGGGTAATTTGACACGGCCGCTGATGTCAATGCGGCATAAAAATTCTGTAGCCATTAGTGGATGAATACAGCAAAGTTTCAGTCTTACAATCATCGACCCCTGAGTCTCAATATAAATGAATTCGATGTAATGCGCATAAATATACGAAAAGACCCGATTCCTTTTGACTACGAGTTCAGTGATCAGTCACTGCATTCGGCTGTAACTTTCAAATAAACTACGGGTGGCAGCCCGTGGGACGCTTCCGGCCGCGACTGGTTTTAATCTCGCCAGCGAGAGAAATTCGTGGGCACTAACATTCTACTCCTCCAGGGATGTATTTCTGGATATTTCCACCGACGCTCGTCTCACCTCGGGTTTTCAGCTCATGATGCAGACCAGTAGAACTTAACTGATTTAATGTTGCAGAGAAAACGCACGCCTATGCGATCATTAAATCGAATCTATTTTTGTACAAATATTTAAAAATGTTCGATACTAGTGTTTATGCGCAATACCTTACCAAATTTCAAACTCTCAAATGACAGCCGGCCGCTGTGGCCGAGAGGTTCTAGGCGCTTCAGTCCGGAACCGCGCTGCTGCTACGGTCATAGGTTCGAATCCTGCCTCCGGCACGGATGTGTGTGATGTCCTTAGGTTAGTTAGGTATGAGTAGTTCTAAGTCTAGGGGACTGATGACCTCAGATGTTAAGTTCCATAGTCCTCAGAGCCATTTGTAACATGGTTACTCCTAGCTGCTTTTTCTACTGGGCTTGCACATCTCTTCTCCTTATTTCGTTTTTCTGTTCTTTCTCGGATTAAAATCAGTAAATAATTCCTGTAGGTTATGGACGTTTTAGAAATCTGCAGCTGTTAAAACTAAAGTTAGCTTATAATGAATTAGTTGCAACCAGTTGCTTTTATGGGTGTTTACTTTTCCATGATTACATTTCAAGATGCCTGGCATCACATCTTCAGCTGCTTACATTTATTTATATGATGTGAACACTTTTTTCTTTATTGTTGGCAATGTAAATATTTAAGACACCCATTATTAAATGTCGTAAGTAAAGGAACAATGTTCACGACACGTAAAAACATGTAAATATCTGAAGATGAGGAGATCATAAAAACAAGAGAAAGAGGTACCATTCGTATAGGTGCGTTTCCCCCTAAATAACGTCACGAACGCTGTACCCTGAGGTCACAAAAGTCATGGGACGCTTCCTAATATCGTGCTGGATCTCCTTGTGCCCGTCGCAATGTAGTAACTCGAAGTGACATGGACTCAACAAGCCGCTAGGAGTCATCTGCACAAATATTGAGCCATGCTGTCTCTATAGCCGTCCCCTATAGCCAATCTGTTGCCGGTCCTGGATTTTGCGCCCGAACTGACCTCTCGATTGTGTCCGGTACATGTTCGATGGGATTCATGTAGGCGATCTGGATGGCCAAATCATTCGCTAGAGCTGTCCAGAATTTTCTTTAAACCACTAGCGAGCAATTGTGACCCTGTGACATGTCGTATTTGTCATCCATAAACATTCCATCGTTGCTTCAATAGTGCTCAGGAGTGTGGGATCAGTACCAGATAGTGTTGATAGAAGAGATAGAGAAGATGCAACGGAGAGCAGAGCGCTTCGTTACAGGATCATTTAGTAATCCCGAAAGCGTTACGGAGATGATAGATAGACTCCGGTGGAAGACTCTACAGGAGAGACGCTCAGTAGCTCGGTACGGGCTTTTGTTGAAGTTTCGAGAACATACCTTCACCGAGGAGTCAAGCAGTATATTGCTCCCTCCTACGTATATCTCGCGAAGAGACCATGAGGATAAAATCAGAGAGATTAGAGCCTACACAGAGGCATACCGACAATCCTTCTTTCCACGAACAATACGAGACTGGAATAGAAGGGAGAACCGATAGAGGTACTCAAGGTACCCTCCGCCACACACCGTCAGGTGGCGTGCGGAGTATGGATGTAGATGTAGATGTTGTTTGGGAATATAAAGTCCGTAAATGTCTGCAAATGGTCTCTAAGTAGCCAAACCTAACCATTTCCTCTCACTGATGGGTTTAAATGGACCAGTCCATTCCATGTAACACAGCCCACACCATTATGGGGCACTACCGGGTTGCACAGTGCTTGTTGACAACTTGGTTCGATGGCTTCGTGGGGTCTGCGTCACACTCGAGCTCTACCACAGCTCTTACCAACTGAAATGGGAACTCTTGTGACCAGGCCACGGTGTTCCAGTCGTCTAGGGTCCAGCCGATGTGGCCATGAGCCAGGAGAGGCGCTGCAGGCGACGTCGTACTGTCAGCAAAGGCATTAGCATCGGTAGTCTACTGCCACAGCCCAGTAAAGCCAAATACACCGCACTGTCCTAACGGATACTTTCGTCGCACGTCCCACATCGATATCTGCGGTTATTTCATGCAGTGTTGCTTGTGTGTCAGCACTGACAACTCTATACGAACGTTTCTGATCTCTGTCGTTAAGTGAAGGCCGTGTGCCACTGCACTGTCCGTGGTGAGAGGTAATGCTTGAAATTTGGTATTACCGGAATGCCCTTGACACTGTGGATCGCGGATTGTTGAATTCCCTAGCAATTCTGAGTTCAAAGTGTGTCAATTGCCGTCATGCTGTGATAATCACGTCGGAAACATTTTCACGTTAATCACCAGAATACAAATGACGGCTCCGGAAATGCACCGCCTTTCATACCTCGTGTACGTGATACTACCGCCATCTGTGTATGTGGATATCGCTATCCCATGATAATTTTGGACTTAATGCGTCACTGGACGGGGGGCCAGCGAGCGGACGTAAGGGTGTGAATCAGGCCCACCGGTGGCCAAAGGTTGCCCATGCCTGACTACACGTTTCTGCCCCCATTGATTTCAGCTATTTGTAAATGTGGGAAACGTAAATGGGACTCAGCTTTAGTGGAATAATCCTACTGAAGTGTAATTCTTGCACGGAAAATGTCGCTTATTAAAACATTGTTCGACAAATGCTTGAATGTCATTCGACACTGGGCACCCTATCAAGTTCTATCAACGAAAAAGACAGAAAATATACAAAAAGAACTGTAAGATTCGTCATGGTTTACTTACACATCCTGAGTGTCACAAAAGAGACCAACGAAGTGCAGAAGGAGACGTAACAAAGACTTTCTACATCTACATTTACATCCATACTCCGCACGCCACCTGACGGTGTGTGGCGGACGGTACCTTGAGTACCTCTGTCGGTTCTCTCTTCTATTCCAGTCTCGTATTGTTCGTGGAGAGAAAGATTGTCGGTATGCCTCTGTGTGGGCTCTAATCTCTCTGATTTTATCCTCACGATTTCTTCGCGAGATATACATAGGACGGAGCAATATACTGCTTGACTCCTCGGTGAAGGTATGTTCTCGAAAATTCAACAAAATCCCGTACCAAGCTACAGAGCGTCTCTCTTGCAGGGTCTTACACTGGAGTTTAGTTATCAACTCCGTAACGCTTTCGCGATTACCAAATGATCCTGTAACGAATGCGCTGCTCTCCGTTGGATCTTCTCTATCTCTTCTATCAACCCTATCTGGTAGGGATCCCACACCGGTGAGCAGTATTCAAGCAGTGGGCGAACAAGTGTATCGTAGCCTACTTCCTTTGTTTTTGGACTGTATTTCCTTAGGATTCTTCCAATGAACCTCAGTCTGGCATCTGCTTTACCGACGATTAATTTCATATGGTCATTCTATTTTATATCACTCCTAATGCCTACTCTTAGATAATTTATGGAATTGACTGCGTCCAGTTGCTGACCTGCTATATTGTAGGATATTTCTTTCTTTGTATTCCCAGCACACTACACTTGTCTACACTGAGATTCAATTGCCATTCCCTGCACCATGCGTCAATTCGTTGCACATCCTCCTGCATTTCAGTACAATTTTCCATTCTTACAGCCTCCCGATGTATTACAGCATCATCCGCGAAAAGCCTCGGTGAACTTCTGATGTTATCCACTAGATCATTTATATATATTGTGAATAGCAACGGTCCTACGAAACTCTCCTGCGGCACCCCTGAAATCACTCTTACTTCGGAAGACTTTTCTCCATTGAGAATGACATACTGCCTTCTGTTATCTAGGAACTCTCCAGTCCAATCACACAATTGGTCTGATTGTCCATATTCTCCTACTTTGTTCATTAAACGACTGTGGGGAACTGTATCAAACGCCTTGCGGAAGTCAAGAAACACGGCATCTACCTGGGGACCCGTGTCTATGGCCCTCTGAGTCTCGTGGACGAATAGCGAGAGTTGGGTTTCACACGATCGTCTTTTTCGAAACCCATGCTGATTCCTACAGAGTTGATTTCTATTCTCCAGAAAAGTCATTATACTCGTACATAATACGTGTTCCAAAATTCTACAACTGATCGACGTTAGAGATATAGTTCTACACATCTGTTCGACGTCCCTTCTTGAAAACGGGGGATGAACTGTGTCCTTTTCCAATTTTTCGGAACGCTATGCTCTTCTAGGGACCTACGGTACACCGCTGCAAGAAGGGGGGCAAGTTCCTTCGCGTACTCTGTGTATAATTGAAATGGTATCCCGTCAGGTCCAGCGGCCTTTGTGAATTACAGAGAGGCTTACTCATAAAATTCTAACACACCTTCCAAGATAAGGCAACAATAACATTTAGTTTCTCAAACACATAACTCGCGTGAGGATCACGACGCTAAAAGAAAAAAAAAATGGTTCAAATGGCTCTGAGCACTATGGTACTTAACTTCTGAGGTCATCAGTCCCCTAGAACTTAGAACTACTTAAACCTAACTAACCTAAGGACATCACAAACATCCATGCCCGAGGCAGGATTCGAATCTGCGACCGTAGCGGTCGCGCGGGTCGAGACTGTAGCGCCTAGAACCGCTCAGCCACCCAGGCCGGCACGACGCTAAACAAACTTTTGTGATATTAAGAGGTGTGCTAATGTTTCTGTTGTGGCATCAGCTTACGATACGGAGTTAACTTGAAAGATGCGATGCGATATTTGGGATTATACGTATGACACAAAGAATGAAAGGGAATGGTACTTCTTGTTTCTCACATTTGTTAATATCCTGCGAATCAGGGCAGCGTTGGAAGTGTTTCTATTTACAGCATTGCTTACTTGTGTATTTCTGAATTAAGTATTTATAACATTTCTTTATATCGACAGTTAGTATATCTCTCTTAAGCTATTTTTGGAGGAAAACTACGTTTTAAACTATATCGCTAGCGGCTGCCACTGTGTACTTAGCTTTTAACACGATTACAACAAGGCGATGTAATTTTGCTTAGGTTGTTAATGATCTGCGGAGGAAGCTTCTACTAAGAGGATTTGTGGACCACACTATACTGTGGGGCGAGAGAGGGAGAGAGAGAGAGAGAGAGAGAGAGAACCATTGGGGGGGATTGAGGGAGGGAGGGAGGGAGGGAGAAAATGTGATCACGAGGAGGCTAACAGGACTTTTGGACGATGCCTTACTAAGAAGGGTACCCTAAGGGAAAGACTTCCAGAACACACTGTATTTACTTAGTTAATAAATTATGTGTATCAAAGGTCTTTTGCTCGATTTCTACTGAAATAATGTTAAACGACTGAGATAACAGATGGCACATGCTTAATATTTGTCTGTGTCTCCCTATATGCAGACCATTTAGAGATTACACAAAAACACATTTTTAAATATGTGAATATTCGCTTTCCAACCTACTCCTCTTACTTATTAAATATACTTAAATTTTACAACAAAGTAATCATCTTCGTCTTTTATGTTAGACATGTACTAGATTTTAATTAAAATTGTCCACGGAAAAGCAGTTAAATGTAAGATATCATTTGAGAGTAGATTTAAACTTCGGTTTGCTTCAAGCGTATGATTTTATCCATCAGATAAGAACTACAGTGACTTTGTATTACATTTAAACTTCGGCCTACTACCCATCAAAGATTTAATTGAGCAAACAAGGAGAGATTTATGTGACTGTGTATTAAACACCTTTCTGAGCCGTTGACAGGCATAACAACGACTACTGCAGTAGTTGTAGGAACTGCTGCTCTCCTCGAACTGCGCTGGATTATTTATGGAGAATTCTGTTCATGATGAAGGAATGGACTGAATTCCTAATTCATGAAAGAGGCGAAGAGGCGCCGACACGATGATTACTTTGGGCGAGCATCGCATATTGCCACACGCTGTGGTGTGTGCACTGTGTCACACTGGTCAGCATCTCTGGCGGCCGTGCTGCGGGTCGTCAGTTCAAATCTCCAGCAATAATTTGTCATTCGACATTTAACGTTTCTGAAATGTTCATAAAATATTTTAACTGCACAATGTTTTTATATTCTGAAACATTCGACGTTTGTATAGTTTTAAGCTTTGTGTCATAACTCAGGCTGTACATTGGTGTTCGTAATAAACGTGATTTATCTGCTGTGTTGTATTTCATTGACGACGCTGCATTTGGATTTGGACATCATTGTGGTTACTACATGACGCTGTTTGGAGAAGACACCGGGTATTTGAAAATATCTACATCACCGTCTAGCACCCCTTCTGGTTTGTGGTGTATGTGTTACAGACCTCTTAACTCTAGCAGTATGGAGGCCGATAAACCAGGGGTATCTGCAAGTGTGTAAAATGGCGCAACGAGTTTAACCAAAGTGTTATGAAGAGTGGACCTGTCACTTATAAATACCCCTTAGAGGTAGTGATTACAAACAATACCCAACCGGCAACAACAAACAGTTACATCACAATGAATATCCTACAACTAGAGTATATCCCATGGACTGCTCAGTGATTTTGTAGGATATCCAGATTACATTCTCGTTCCCAGCATGTTCCTAATTAACTATTACATCTGAATACTATTAATAAAAAACAACACAAAACAATGAAAATGAATGGAAGAGGGAAACTAATCTCTACTGAAAGAATAAAGAAAATTCTGCACTGTACAAATTTATTTTAAGTCAGAGCCCATTTAAATCAAGATGAAACAATGACGTAATCGTAATGTGGTGTCTATCCTTTAGGACATGTCTGAAAAAACAGACACCGCATACATAATTAAGATGAGACCAGTCAATGATCCCTTCGGTGCAGGTGTACACCACGCTCGAATTCCTACGGTAATTGGCGAAACCCCGCAAGCAGTGAGGATAATGGGCAAAGGCACTGCGTCAGCTGGTTTCCAGAACTGTCAAACTGAGTGAGTGAGAGATAGCTGCCACGAATTTCGGCTCCATACATGTGGAGTCAATAGAGAACATTGAACAAAAGACAACATTCCGTTAGAGCTACTGATAGGCTTGGGAGAGCCAGCCGTGACAAAAAAAAATCCATCTGGTGAGTAAGATGTATGAGACAGGCGAAATACCCTCAGACTTCAAGAAGAATATAATAATTCCAATACCAAAGAAAGCAGATGTTGACAGATGTGAAAATTACCGAACTATCAGTTTAATAAGTCACGGCTGCAAAATACTACCGCGAATTCTTTACAGACGAATGGAAAAACTGGTAGAAGCCGACCTTCGGGACTATCAGTTTCGATTCCGGAGAAGTGTTGGAACACGCGAGGCAATACTGACCCTACGACTTGCCATTGAAGACAGGTTAAGGAAATAAAAACCTACGTTTATAGCATTTGTAGACTTAGAGGTAAGTGTTGACAGTGTTGACTGTAATACTCAATTTCAAATTCTAAACGTAACGGGGTAAAATACAGGGAGCGAAAGGCTATTTACAATTTGTACAGAAACCAGATGGCAGTTGTAAGAGCCGAGAGACACGGAAGGGAAGCATTGCTTGGGAAGGTAGTGAGACAAGGTTATAGCCTATTCCCAATGTTATTCAGTCCGTATATTGAGCACGCAGTAAAAGAAACAGAAGCAAAATCTGTAATGCCAATTAAAGCCCAAGAAGAAGAAATAAACAATTTGAGATTTGCCGATGACGTTGCAATTTTGGCTGAGACAGCGAAGGAAGAGCAGTTGAACGGAATGGGCACTATCTTGAAAGGGGGATATAAGATGAACATCAACAAAAGCAAAACGAGGATAATGGAATGTAGTCGAATTAAATCAGGTGATGCTGAGGGAATTAGATCATGAAATGAGACGCTTAAAGTAGTAAAGGAGTTTTGTTATTTGGGAAGCAAAATAACTGATGATGGTCGAAGTAAGAAGGATATAAAATATAGACTGGCAATGACAAGAAAGCGTTTCTGAAGAAGAGAAATTCGATAACATCGAGTATAGATTTAAGTGTCAGGAAGTTCTTTCTGGAAGTATTTGTATGGAGTGTAGTTATGTGTGGAAGTGAAATATGGACAATAAACAATTTAGACACGAAGAGAATAGAAGCTTTTGAAATGTGGTGCTACAGAAGAAAACTGAAGATTAGATGGGTAGATTACGTAACTAATGAGGGTGTACTGAATAGAATTGGGGAGAAGAGAAATTTGTGGTACACCCTGACCATAAGAAGGGATCGGTTGGTAGGACACACTCTGGGGCATTAAGGGATCACCAACTTAGTAGTGGAGGGAAGCGTGGGGGGGGGGGGGGGCTAAAAATTGTAGAGGGAGACCAAGAGATGAATACAGTAAGCAGATTCAGATGAATGTAGGTTACAGTAGTTACTGATAGATGAAGAGGCTTGCCAAGAATAGAGTAGCATGGAAAGCTGCATCAAACGAGTTCAAAAATGTTCAAATGTGTGTGAATATCTAAGGGTCCAAACTGCTCAGGTCATCGGTCCCTAGGCTTACACACCACTTAAACTAACTTATGCCCGAGGGAAGGATCAAACTAGTCTTTGGATTGAAAACCACAACAACAACACTGAAGAAGGGCGACATCGATAGGTAGCACTAATCTCGGCACCCATCCAGGTAGCCATGCGGCTGTTTCCGGGACAGAAGTATGCCGGCCGTGGATCAAACCTGCCCAGCGGATTATCAATGAAGGATCGATGTGCCAGACGACCTGGATGTGGTTTTTAGTCATTTTCCATATCCCAGTTGGTGAATGTATTTCTGGTTTCCACGTTCCGTTTCTGATACACGCTATGCAAACGTTTAGTATACTTTCTCACACTTGCACACAGAATTTACAGTATATGCAAACAGCTTTATACACAAACAGTGTAGGTAGACTGCTTCCGTCCTCGGGGGTGAGTAGGAGCCTGATGACGGTCGTTACTTGGTTTCCTTAAACACTTAGCATTAGCACCAATCACCGTCAACACGCGAACGCTCCAGGAAGAATGGACTAGACCAACTCTAACTCACACAGCAGTCATCAAACGACAACACAGCGCCAGAACAACTCAAGTACAGCGGAAACCTGTGCCAAGTTAATGCCCCGTAGAAGAACAAACATATGGAGAACAACGTGCTGCAGTTTTTTCCGCTGTGGATGACCTGGAGATGCTGCACACTGCTGCAGAGAAAGGAGTCGAGTGTTCGACGACAGCTACGCTACCATATCAGGCCTATTCAAGCTAGCCAACTGCGCAGGACTATAGTCAAATTGTGGGAGGAAGCCGATCCTGTGCCGTGGAAGAGGTCGCTCGTGAACGCGCCATAGCGGGTCGCCATCGCAATACAGACTCACTATCCGATCGCCTTGCTGCCAACTTTAGGAATAAGAAGCAAGGTGGTTGTCTATGGAGGTTAGGTTGCCAAAGATGAAAATCCTCCATAGACGACAATCACCAAGATATCAGGATATCTCAATGACATCATCATCGATGGCCAACTTTTTCGGGTGCTAGTCGACTAAGGGGATTTCTCTTGAATAATATCAGATGCGTATCATTGTCAGCTACAGCAGATTATGCTCCATGACACGAAAGCGACTGTTCTGAATGTCACAAAGGGGAAATATGTCCAATCGACAGGGACATTTATTGCAAGTGTAACTACCAATGACATCCTATCTTTGATAGGATGTACTCATGATTATATTGTTGGATGGGACTCCTTGCTGAAATCACGAACAGTCATACTCTGTGGAAGAGCTCCAGAAAGATAAAGCTATTCTGACAGGCACGAATGACAAAGATTGTTGTAGGCATTTGTTTACCGTAGAAGATGTTGATATCTCGTCGTCGTCGATGAGGTGAGTTCCAGACGTCAGTTAAACGGTGAAAGAAGTTTCGTCAATTGCAGAGAGCTACTCAGGTTCGCAAAAGAAACCTACATACCGACCACGATCGTAAGCATTACAGGTGGTCAAGGAAAAACCTGGATAACTAATTGTCACAAGCACTCAAACCTCATCCTCGAAGGCATGTGCTCAGGAACAGCCATACCAGTCCAGAAAGGGCTGCTCAGTGCCATCGACGAAGAATCGCGCATGCTCTGTTGCCATTCGATACGACGCAGTGAAGGGAGCTATCGTCGTACTGGTAGTAGGAGCTGGCCTGACCGAAGAACAATATCGCGAAGTTTAGCCATTCTGCGTCGGTTTACATATTCTTTCAAATCGAGAGCTGAGAAAGGACAGACCAAGCAGCCAATGTTAAACACCGAATTAGTACTAAAGATCATCTACCAATTAGCCAGCGCCCATATAGTGTGTCGCCGACTGAACGATAGGTAATCCGGGAGAAAGTGGAGAAGATGCTGCAAGAGAACATCATTGAACCATCAGAGACTACTTGGTCCTCCTGTCGTCCTCGAAAGATGTCTATACATTGCCGCCATTGATGATTCTAGACTACTTCGAAGGAGCAAAGTATTTCTATACTATGGACATGTTGACAGGCTACTGTCAAATCGAGCATAATGAGGCTGACAAGGAAAGACCTCTATTTGTTTAAAGTTACGCTGTTTCAATTGTGTAACGCTTCAGCCACCTTCATACGTATGATGAAGAACCTGTCGCCTTAAGCAGACGATGTGTCTTTGGTATTTGGAGGACGATGTCATTTGAAGAACATCTAAGCCATACGACAATCGTGTTGAAGAGTGTTAACACTGCAGTCCTCCGCACGCATCCAAAATAGTGCCTCTTCATCACCCAAGAAATACAAATCTTCGGGCACCTACTTATGGCAGTTGAGTCCGTCCCGACCCGGGGAAAATAAGAGCTGACACGGATTTGACATCTCATTGACACATTTGTGATGTGCTGATGCTACCGGCGATTCGCAAAGAACTTCTCCTGTGAGGACTACCGCAAGGAGACGTCAAATTTTCCTGGAACGGAATGCAAAAAGTATTTCACTTTGTCCTTACGGAGGCGCTAAAATCCTCTCTGGGCCTATCATTATGTGTCGAAAATGCTGAGACAGTACTATACACTAATGCTAGTGGTTATGGAACAGGTGCATTTATAGCGAAAATTGGAGGATGTGCTGAAAAGGTGATGGCCTATGCTTATAGAGTGCCCTCCAACTCAGAGGCGAACTACTCCATAACCGAGAGAGAGTTTCTTGTATTTTTTTGAGCCACCAACATGTTCCAGCCGTATTTATTTGGCAAACCATTATTTGTTGTGATCACCATTGTCTATGCTAGGTGATAGCCTAAAGGTTCCGTTGGTTTGACGGAGTCAAACGGGCACAGAGTCTCTAGGAGTATGCGTCACAGTGGTATGCAAAAGTGGACGCAAACACAAGTAAGCCAACTGCCTTTGAGGGAATCCTTTGGTGGCACACAGTAGCATGTAATCTCAGTCAAAGCTTCATTAAATAACACTGGTGGTGAACAGAGCGAAGATGCAGCACTGCTGAAAACCATAGAAGCCTGTAAGGAAGAGGAAACTACCAAAGGAGAATTCCAATTACAAAAGAAGCTTTGTGTGAGAGCAACTATGATCCAGTGAGCTTGAATTCGTCAGTCAGCTATGGTCAGAAATACAGAAATTTTTCTCCGACTCTCCAACATCTGGTGACCCAGGATAGTAGAAGATTCTAGACAGAATCTGATGCACGTATAAGTGGCTAGGTCTCTACCGATAAGTTATCTGCTGTTGGTAATTCCGTCAGTGCAAACACGTGCCACAGTAACTACCATGGCATCTGGTATAAATCTCACCTACAGCAGCCCCTTTCCACTGAAGTGGAATGGACCTCTTGCGGAGGTTCCCGAAGTCGAAAAACGGGAACTGATGCTTAATAGTCCGCATTGACTATCGTATACGCTAAGGTGTAACCAAAGCAGGGCCGGCTGCTGAAGCTACAGAAATTGCAAAGTTCCTTGTAGATGTTATTAATTTGAAGCACAGACCACCCCATTTTATGATCTCTGATCACGGAAAAGTTTTCCAGGCATGACCCGTATTAAAGGTAATTTCACGTTGCGACATCACCGACAGCATGACAACTGCCAACACTCATAGCCATAACGTCTCAGAGAACAGTTTAATAAGCGTAATAAAATATGTTCTCGATTTACATCGATGTCGAACACAGAGACTGGGATGCAATACTGACCGTCTGACATCCACTTATGACACAACGAATCAAGACACTACACTATTCACGTCGTTGCTTCTATTCCACGGTGCCGAGGCCGAGACAACAATGGATGCACTGTTTCTGTTTTAACCAGATGATACTCAGGACGATTACATGAAACACGTCATCAGCAGGACCGAAGAAACGAGGTCGATGGTTCGCATACAGACCCTGAACGCCGCAGAGAACAGTCGAGAGCTTTAAAACTCCAAGCAAAAGCCAAACGGATAAGCCTGGGAGATATGGTACGGATTTTTAAGCCTATGGGGAAAGTTTGACTGTCGGAAAAGTTACTAAAACGCGACTTTGAGCTGTGTTGCATCCTTCGTCGCTTGTCTGGCAGTACATATGTAGTCGGGGATTATGATCCTTCATCAAGAACGTAAAAGCGCAGAGACGCCGTCTGTATCCTCAGCACGACGCACTACTACAGTCCTGACGGCACATCTACATCTAAATCTACATCCACATCCATACTCCACAAGCAACCAGACGGTGTGTGGCGGAGGGTACCTTGAGTACCTCTATCGGTTCTTCCTTCTATTTCCTGTGTCGTATTGTTCGTGGAAAGAAAGATTGTCGGTATGCCTCTCTGTGGGCTCTAATCTCTCTGATTTTATCCTCAAGGTCTATTCGCGAGATATACGTTGGAACGAGCAATATACTGCTTGACTCCTTGGTGAAGGTATGTTCTCGAAACTTCAACAAAAGCCCGTACCGAGCTACTGAGCGTCTCTCTTCCACTGGAGTCTATCATCTCCGTAATGCTTTCGCGATCACCAAATGATCCTGTGACGAAGTGCACTGCTCTCCGTTGGATCTTCTCTATCTCTTCTATCAACCCTATCTGGTAGGGGTCCTACATCGGTGAGCAGTATTCAAGCAGTGGGTGAACAAGTGTACTATAACCTGCTTCCTTTGTTTTCGGACTGCATTTCCTTAGGATTCTTCCAATGAATCTCAGTCTGACGACTGGGGCATCTCGTTCAAGAAAACTAAAGGCCCGTTTGATGCTCAAATGGCTCTGAGCACTATGGGACTTAACATCTGAGGTCATCAGTTCCCTAGAACTTAGAACCACTTAAACCTAACTAGCCAAAGGACATCGCACTCATCCATGCCCGAGGCAGTATTCGAACCTGCGACCGTAGCGGTCGCGCTGTTCCAGACTGAAGCGTCTAGAACCGCTCGGCCACTCCAGCCAATTGATGCCGGAAAAGCTTTAACAGGAGGGGCTACCTTCGATGCTCATCGTGGTGGAGAGGATGTGATAATACGACCCGAGAGCATTGTCGCACAGAGGACCATTGGCAAGATATAGAGCTAGGATACCGCTGTCTAACCTAATCAAGCTGACTACAGCAGTCACTGCCTGTTCAGACAAATCAAGTATACTATCCTAGCTTGAATCAGTAGTTTGTTACTAAAGGACTGTTAACAGAGACCTCTTTAAAAATGAGAAAAAGCTTTCTCAGAACCGATAACGATTAATTCCAAATAATATGGTTCGTTCTATACTACCGCTCTTGACTTGTAAAGCGTCCAGTTCAATAGTCAAATCCGTCCGCTGATTAATTAAACCTCCCGAATTTTCTGTGTTGCTAACGATAATTTTATTTAATATATTTTATATTACAGACATAGGACAGGCAGGTCTGTTATCGTCGATACACTGTCTGCCTCTCTTTTTTCGTGCATAATTACAACATTATTGCAATTTGCAAAATTGTCTCCCTCGGTAGACATCCGGTAACTATCTTGCACGTTCCTTTCACATTACTTTCACTCCAGCTATAATCATTTCAAGTGACACACAAATCTCATTAAATGCTTTTTCCTTTTTTCATAACTCATTCGAAGTAACTTCTGATGTTCATATTTTCATATTTATTTCGCAAACCCATATAAAAATTATAGCCGTAACATTCGTTAAGATGATTGTTTCAGTTGCATGTCGAGCATTCACAAAGAATGACTCTGCATCTCACAAATTTAGCCAACAGAGGATTTAAAAAAGAAAAAAGCTACGGAATAAACCACGTCAGATTCTGGCAATATATCTTGAGGTAATAAACGGTTCGCGTAATGAACCATCCTCCACTGTGCCTGCCAGAATGAACTTCTAGATCCTACCACAGCCGTGCCGCACATGACCCATTTTGCAGTACGAGCTGGATTTTATCAGCCAACAGAGAACCTCCATCTTCACTCCGAATGGTGTGGGAATAGGAGACAGGTTCTCTCAAATGCGAGTGTAGTGCCTTTGTAGGTCGCGCTGCCGGCTTTTGTCCGCTGGGTCGCGAATTCCGCTGTGTCAAATGCGTGGGGAGCTCTGCCTCCTAGTATTCGCGAGCCGGTATTCTCGGGCGCATTACGTGAAAAACTGTGAGCTTAAAGCTGGCCAGAAACGACAGAAATGCCGCCCATTTCACGCCAATCCGTTCGAAACACGAGCCCCGCCGGGTTCGGGTCACGTATTCTGACGCGGCCCTCGTCGCCTGTTGGTCCACATTTCTGACGATTCTCCGGACTAATTAACTCATCCACAACAAGCCGCTTCACAATATTGATAGCTGCGTCGTTAATTTCTGTGAGCAAAGGTCAAAGGATATCCATATCGCACTTTCTTCCAAAAGGCTTCTATCTGTGCGCAGCTTTGCCTTCTGCGATACGGGGGAGTAAGAACTTTTTTCACATTAATCGTCCATTTAAAAAAAGAGTAGACGAAACAGTGACGAACCAAACCAGTTAGGGCCGCCACATGTTTCCTTGTAAAAATTACTCTGTAAACGGAACAAAAAAGAAGAAAAGAAGAAGAAGAAGTTGCGACGCAGCCTCTCCTGAGTCTCTGTAATGAAAAGAGATGCTGTTGCAAATGAGATAGATGGTAACTTGTGCCGAAGTTACTAATTGGGGTATCAGCAAATCTCCAAGCTGAGCTTCCAGACGATGAGCTTGCGTCGTAACTCACGCTGCGCGAGTAATAGGTGCTGAAATACAACTGAAGTGCAATTAAATTTCATTTCATGGCCCTCACTCTTTATCTTGAAGTATGCATTTGTGATTCAACAAGTTAATTTTTCCAGACAGATGTATGCAAGAGTTCCATGTTTATACAGCTCTTTCGCTGGAGATCTGCCCGGGCGCCGGTTTACACTTTTGTTCCATTAGCTGGATAAATCATTTATTCAACTTGCGGTGTTTGCGCTGCGGAAATTTCCGTAAATGATTAATGTGCGCTGTATTAGCCTCTAATGGTTAATTACCGGGGATAAACACTAGAAATCTGGTGCGTGGTAAAATCCGTGTGGAAGGTTCCTGTCGTAAAAAATTTTGTGCAACTCACATTTTATGAAACGCTGTCAAACATTTTAATCCTTTCAAAAGGCAACTTGTTTAATCTGCTTTACAGCAACAATGTCATCAAATTTAGGAAAGTAATTACATTAGTCTATTATTGTAAACGACGTATTTTTAAATTTACTCCCCACATGATAAGTCTTTATAACAATTATTTGATTTCGTTCTCTCGATAATTTTGTTAAAAGTTTTAACCTAGGAAATTTATCGCTACCTGTAAGCTGATGCACAGTTCTGTAACAAAAAATATGCTGTTTTGGCTTTGAGCACTATGGGACTTAACATCTGAGGTCATCAGTCCCCTAGAACTTAGAACTACTTAAACCTAACTAACCTAAGGACATCACACACATCCATGCCCGAGGCAGGATTCGAACCTGTGACCGTAGCGGTCGCGCGGTTCCAGACTGAAGTGCCTAGAACCGCTTGGCCACAACGGCCGGCTATGAAGTTTTCTAGACAAAAAATTCTCCAAACCACAAAAGAAGTTGTGAATGTATAATACTGTAGACGTCTAGGTAATCGGTGATAGAAGACGAGCTATGAACTGCCGATGGAGAGGAAATCCTTGTTTGGCAAATACAGCTGATTTTCGTCTCAAGAGATTTTAGGGGAACAACGACAACTTAAGTCAGGTTGGCCGGAGAGGTTTTGAATATCGCTGCACCTGAATATAATTCTTTCAGTAGTTGCAATGAATTACATGAACACAGATTCCGTTTAATGCTAGAACTACAGAAGCATTTGATGGTATCTCCCGTAGTGTACATTGAGAATGTAGGACGTTTGTCATTTTAGTGCTGTCAGAATAGCTACGAAAACAGGTCAGGTAGTATCGCCTAAGAGAGTATTAACTGTTGAAAAAAAGAAAAAAATACTACATAGTGTGAACCATCCCAACTGTTTATCTCAAATTTATCCGAAACTGTGTAAGATATCGTAATTCAGTTTACACACAAATGTACTGTAAGAACATCCTCAATAAATGACGTATCTTATCTTTTCATACTGAAATTATTTACCAAGATATTGGTATAAACTTTCCTTTTCCGAATGGAACTATAGTAATTTCTGCTGCTAGTATGGTACTTCTGAAAGACACGAACTCAGTGACGTGTCTCCTTACAGACCGAATAAGAGTTAGGCGAAATTAAAATATTTAGAATTTAGGATTTATTTGTTTTGAACATGAAACCGATTGCTATCATATGTTTCAGTTGGTGATTTCAAACCGAAATAAGGAGCAAACAGACATGCACCGCCACGATACTGGTATGAAATGTAGCTTCCATTCTGTCTGTGTCGTTCACGTGCGTCCATTGCTGGTTAGCTCAAAAACATAAATCTCTTTCACAAAACAAAAGAAGCTAAATATGCTACTTCTTTGCGAACAATGCAGAAGCAACACATAGAGAGCAGTTGAGAGGCACGCACAAAGGAATCCCTACACACAGTATCCAACATGAATGTCAATTTCAGCGAATATGACAAAAATTGTTATCCGAAGGGTTCTGGAATACTACCGCGGGACGGGCTGCATGTAATGTAGCTTCTTACGGATCGCTCGTTGAAACCCGACCACCAACAATTATTTTTTACTTAGTACTTATCATTTCGGGGAGGTTCTCGAAATTTCTTATGATTGTATGTTCTGGAATATCCGATGCTTGTATAAATAGCAGCACTGTCCGGCTAAAAGGACGGTTCAGTTCTGTCTGTACGTTGGTATTCATAAAAAAGCGTGCTTTACTGCTAAATGTTGTTCTTCATGGATGACCCTGCTTCCTTATTTCCAGTTGATTGTGGTTACAACGTGGAGACGCTGGCTACTTCCAAAAATCTACATCACCGTAGCTCAGCGTGTTCGGTCAGAGGGTTAGCTGCCCTCTGTAATAATAAAAAAAACTAAGTTAATGGATCAGCGACGAACTGAAACGGGTGTCTTGCGATGTCCGCCCCGGGCAGATGCAACGAACTAAAACGAACAAAATAAGATTAAAAAAGAAAGTGGTCAGAGCGACAGAATGTCAATCCTAATGGCCCGAGTTCGACTCCCGGCTCGGTCGGAGATTTTCTCCACTCAGGGACGAGTGTTGTGTTGTCCTAATCATCACCATATCGTCCCCATCGACGCGCAAGTCGCCGAAGTGGCGTCAAATCGAAAGACCGGCGAACGGTCTACCCGGCGGAAGGCCCTCGTCACACGTCATTTTACACTCCTGGAATTGGAAAAAAGAACACATTGACACCGGTGTGTCAGACCCACCATACTTGCTCCGGACACTGCGAGAGGGCTGTACAAGCAATGATCACACGCACGGCACAGCGGACACACCAGGAACCGCGGTGTTGGCCGTCGAATGGCGCTAGCTGCGCAGCATTTGTGCACCGCCGCCGTCAGTGTCAGCCAGTTTGCCTTGGCATACGGAGCTCCATCGCAGTCTTTAACACTGGTAGCATGCCGCGACAGCGTGGACGTGAACCGTATGTTGCAGTTGACGGACTTTGAGCGAGGGCGTGTAGTGGGCATGAGGGAGGCCGGGTGGACGTACCGCTGAATTGCTCAACACGTGGGGCGTGAGGTCTCCACAGTACATCGATGTTGTCGCCAGTGGTCGGCGGAAGGTGCACGTGCCCGTCGACCTGGGACCGGACCGCCGCGACGCACAGATGCACGCCAAGACCGTAGGGGACCGCACCGCCACTTCCCAGCAAATTAGGGACACTGTTGCTCCTGGGGTATCGGAGAGGACCATTCGCAACCGTCTCCATGAAGCTGGTCTACGTTCCCCCACACCGTTAGGCCGTCTTCCGCTCACGCCCCAACATCGTGCAGCCCGCCTCCAGTGTGGTCGCGACAGGCGTGAATGGAGGGACGAATGGAGACGTTTCGTCTTCAGCGATGAGAGTCGCTTCTGCCTTGGTGCCAATGATGGTCGTATGCGTGTTTGGCGCCGTGCAGGTGAGCGCCACAATCAGGACTGCATACGACCGAGGCACACAGGGCCAACACCCGGCATCATGGTGTGGGGAGCGATCTCCTACACTGGCCGCACACCTCTGGTGATCGTCGAGGGGACACTGAATAGTGCACGGTACATCCAAACCGTCATCGAACCCATCGTTCTACCATTCCTAGACCGGCAAGGGAACTTGCTGTTCCAACAGGACAATGCACGTCCGCATGTATCCCGTGCCACCCAACGTGCTTTAGAAGGTGTAAGTCAGCTACCCTGGCCAGCAAGATCTCCGGATCTGTCCCCCATTGAGCATGTTTGGGACTAGATGAAGCGTCGTCTCACGCGGTCTGCACGTCCAGCACGAACGCTGGTCCAACTGAGGCGCCAGGTGGAAATGGCATGGCAAGCCGTTCCACAGGACTACATCCAGCATCTCTACGATCGTCTCCATGGGAGAATAGCAGCCTGCATTGCTGCGAAAGGTGGATATACACTGTACTAGTGCCGACATTGTGCATGCTCTGTTGCCTGTGTCTATGTGCCTGTGGTTCTGTCAGTGTGATCATGTGATGTATCTGACCCCAGGAATGTGTCAATAAAGTTTCCCCTTCCTGGGACAATGAATTCACGGTGTTCTTATTTCAATTTCCAGGAGTGTATTTGCCGTGGCTCCAATTAGGCAACGTACAAGCCGCCACATACACGATCAGGAAGTAGCATACGAGCAATACATCGTTCCCAACGTCCGTATACTCAGAAAGCCAAAATCGAAGTTGCACATGGGGCAGTCATCAGTGTTTTTCGGAGAAGCTGGTCAGGACCCGACAAAATGACCGAAAGGGTTTGATCGACTCACCAAATACAACAGGTTTAAAGATGTAATGTGTTAGGGAACCCTGCATTTTTACTTGGACGGCACAGGCCAGAAGTGAGCAGAGAACAACGAAGAGGAGTGAAGGAAACTTTTGGTAACAAACAGCAGCAAGTCCACTTAGCGGAAGAACAGGGCCCAAAATCGTGGGGAAACGATGTAGTCAACAGAAGCGGATGTACTCTTACATGTGAAGAAAGGACTCGCAGAAACGAGGTACCAAACTCTTCTGGTAAAGGATGTCGCAAAACCGATGAATTCATCAAGTGGTGCCAACACACTGAGTTAATGAAACAGTAAAGAATCGGGCGAAGGGTGTAAGACTGACTCCCTATGGCACTTCTGGTAGACCACCACGACCTCGCCTCTGTCCTCGACCATGCGCCTTTCAGACGGAAGGTAGAAAGAGAACAGATAAAGCAGTTTATGTCACTCAGAAGTGACGGATCGCGTAGGCAAGAGATAACAGCGACGAAAGTCTACCCAGTACTTCAGGACGTAACAGAGAATGTTGAAGAAGGAATGTTTCGGTCTTTAGTACCAATCTCCGCCACCAGTCGAACACACCATTAAGAAAGGGGTTACCATACCACAGTCGTCAGCATCCGACGAACGCCGATACAACCAAATTCTCCGCCAAATATATCAGCCCGCAGAAGAACAGACATTATGAGGCTAAAGGACAATACGCTGTTATGTTACCACTGTAGCCACCGTGGACACGTTGTACGCTGTGGCAGGGAAAGAAACCGAATATTCGACGATTACTACGCCGCCAGACGTCACGTATCACCTCACACATATTCACGCCAGTCAACTGCAGACGATTACAGACGACCAGGGGACGAAATCTTTGCAGTTCAGATGTACAACACACCAACTATCCACCAAATTCAGGAAAACTAAGCAAGGCGACTGTCTTTGGAAGTGAGCCCGCCACAGACAAAAATCTGTCGTGGACGATAGTTACCCAGACGTAAGGGAATCTCACTGACGTCTGCCTCGACGGCCAACTTGTCTGGGCGCTAGTCGACTTACTGGCTTCTGCCACCGGCTAAAGAAGATTATGTGCTGTGATACGAAAGCCATTCTGCTCGAGGTCACAGATGGGGAAATACTTCCAGCCAATAGGCACATGTATTGCAAGGGAAAAAAATGGAACGATCGTATGGCATATTGCGATTGTCTATTGTTCCGGAGTATCGAGAAGCGGCGGCACGAAGATTAACACAAGAGCAGAGGAGGCTGTGAGACGACGTCAGCCAACAGCCCTGTGACTAGGACCGCACCACGGCAGGACCGGCCTCTACCAGAAGAGAACATAAGCGCCGCTCCTGCCAGGCTCGGCCGCACAGCATTAGACCGGACTAGCAGACCGCCTCAGTGCAGACGGACACCAGTGGCGCACTTATTAGTGATCCATATCAATTGCATACATGGACATTGTATATAGCAAAGGACTGACTGTATGTCATCCATCGCTTGCGACACGTTCTTGTAAATACAAACCGAAGTATTGTCCGTCTTTTTTATTGTAATAAAAACTGTTAACGTGATTTGCTTGAATTGTTATATAGCATTCCGAGAACGCAGTATCCTTTAGACACCCTGCCACCCTGTAAGAGATGAGTTGGCAGGACTCCTCGTCTATTTGACGCAACTTCGATGACTTGGAAGACTTTGAGATTAAAATGAGATGTATTTCAAGAATAACGGTCAGTGGCCGAACGAAGCTCTTTTAACCTTCATGCGCTCGCGCTAGAAATAGTCACGCTCGCGCTCGCGCGGGCGGTCGCCCTACCGCCCGAGAGTTTTTATCAATCTCTTCAGGTTTTCCGTTTTTAAAGGTCCTATTTCCATGAAAAATCGGCATAGGATATCTCACACAATATTGCAAACACATTTGTAACCAAAATTATTTATTTAACAATAAAATATACAATGGAATACAAAAAGGAAGCCAAATACCCAAATCAAATATAAGAACATTTTTTTAATTATAATGTTTTGGGACCATATAATATAATACTCAAGACTAGAATTATTCACTGTCTTAACTCGTCACAAGAAAAGCTAATTTTCCTTTGAAAAAGATTTTTGATTGAAAACGTCGCAAAAACATTTCTGTCAGATGAAATTGCTGATCAGTCTGTATCCATTTGATTTATTGTACGTAACTGTCGTGGTTGAATGTCGTAGATAGACGTTTCTTCCACATTCACCGCATTCTCGCTTTCTTTTTATATTCTTTTTTGAGCGACACAAATAACATGTTCCTCTCCTTGAAGGGGTTGATACAGCTGGATAAACTACGTCACTCTCTCTGTAATTTTCCAGAAATACTAACAAATCTAGCGCATGGAAGAATTGTCTTCTCGTCTTTTCTTTCATATTATCTGTGTTGAATTGAAAAAAGCGTAACGAATTTATTCCTGCCAAGTCAAGTAAGCAGAAAAATATACATGCAGCCCACCTTTTTGTTCTTCTTGATGTTTAAATTCTGGGACACATGAGATCTACAGTCTCTAAATACACTCCTGGAAATGGAAAAAAGAACACATTGACATCGGTGTGTCAGACCCACCATACTTGCTCCGGACACTGCGAGAGGGCTGTACAAGCAATGATCACACGCACGGCACAGCGGACACACCAGGAACCGCGGTGTTGGCCGTCGAACGGCGCTAGCTGCGCAGAATTTGTGCACCGCCGCCGTCAGTGTCAGCCAGTTTGCCGTGGCATACGGAGCACCATCGCAGTCTTTAACACTGGTAGCATGCCGCGACAGCGTGGACGTGAACCGTATGTGCAGTTGACGGACTTTGAGCGAGGGCGTATAGTGGGCATGCGGGAGGCCGGGTGGACGTACCGTTGAATTGCTCAACACGTGGGGCGTGAGGTCTCCACAGTACATCGATGTTGTCGCCAGTGGTCGGCGGAAGGTGCACGTGCCCGTCGACCTGGGACCGGACCGCAGCGACGCACGGATGCACGCCAAGACCGTAGGATCCTACGCAGTGCCGTAGGGGACCGCACCGCCACTTCCCAGCAAATTAGGGACACTGTTGCTCCTGGGGTATCGGCGAGGACCATTCCCAACCGTCTCCATGAAGCTGGGCTACGGTCCCGCACACCGTTAGGCCGTCTTCCGCTCACGCCCCAACATCGTGCAGCCCGCCTCCAGTGGTGTCGCGACAGGCGTGAATGGAGGGACGAATGGAGACGTGTCGTCTTCAGCGATGAGAGTCGCTTCTGCCTTGGTGCCAATGATGGTCGTATGCGTGTTTGGCGCCGTGCAGGTGAGCGCCACAATCAGGACTGCATACGACCGAGGCACACAGGGCCAACACCCGGCATCATGGTGTGGGGAAGCGATCTCCTACACTGGCCGCACACCTCTGGTGATCGTCGAGGGGACACTGAATAGTGCACGGTACATCCAAACCGTCATCGAACCCATCGTTCTACCATTCCTAGACCGGCAAGGAAACTTGCTGTTCCAACAGGACAATGCACGTCCGCATGTATCCCGTGCCACCCAACGTGCTCTAGAAGGTGTAAGTCAACTACCCTGGCCAGCAAGATCACCGGATCTGTCCCCCATTGAGCATGTTTAGGACTGGATGAAGCGTCGTCTCACGCGGTCCGCACGTCCAGCACGAACGCTGGTCCAACTGAGGCGCCAGGTGGAAATGGCATGGCAAGCCGTTCCACAGGACTACATCCAGCATCTCTACGATCGTGTCCATGGGAGAATAGCAGCCTGCATTGCTGCAAAAGGTGGATATACACTGTACTAGTGCCGACATTGTGCATGCTCTGTTACCTGTGTCTATGTGCCTGTGGTTCTGTCAGTGTGATCATGTGATGTATCTGACCCCAGGAACGTGTCAATAAAGTTTCCCTTCCTGGGACAATGAATTCACGGTGTTCTTATTTCAATTTCCACGAGTGTACTTCAATAGCAATGGAACAGAATTATAGTCTGTGATTTGTACAGGTTTTTTGGTATCTTCATCAATGATGTCGGTATCATGCATTGTGGAGAGCGCTACTACAGCTTTCCTTTTTTTTTGTAATCATAGAAATCAAAGTTTCGTCATCTTGACAACCGAACATGTAGTCTCCTACCACTGCATTTCCATTTACTGTCACAAATTCTGGGGGAAATTCTTTTTTATTTTTTCTCATTGTACCTAAAAAAGTGAGGCCTTTGCTAAGGAGGTATTCATCCAATGGGTAACTCGAAATATAATTATCAGTTATTACATTTCTATTTGTTCCTTCTATGCATTCAACCAATCTAGCGACCAAGTCGTATGGTTTGTTGGAGAGTACGTTAGGGCCTATCACTTGTTTTCCGCAGTACACTTCTAAATTATATGTATAAAAAGTGCGTGCATCACACAATGAATACATTTTTAACCCGTATTTGGCTGGTTTCTGAGACACGTACTGGATGAATGAACATCGTCCTCTAAACGCAACCAACATCTCATCAACAGTGACAAATTCCCCTAAACTGAATGATTTTTGGCTGTTAGCAATGAAAGAAGACAAAATTTCTGGTATAGGAGCAAGTGTGTCCGTTGCTTGACGTTCCAATCCCCGTGTTTAGGTCATCAAATCTTATAGCTCGTAGCAAAAATCTAAATCTATTTAGGCTGAAATTGGCTCGCAAAATTGTCAGACCTGTTCCATTGCTATTGAAATATTTAGAGAAATTTGCACGATTTCCTCTTTTGACCGCAATCAAGAACAGAGCACCAAACATTGCTAGCACTTCAGTCGTTGTTGTCGGCTTGTAATCCCTGTCACGTATTTCAGAGTTTCCGCTTCCTTCTGCCAGTGCTTGACGTGCCAATTTTTTTCCTTTCAATATAAATATTCGTCTACCTTACGATCCCTTCTACCATTTCGGAAGTTATTATACACTGAAAACTTTCCAGTCGAGTTTCTCATTATATGGCTTGTCTTCTAGGACCTGGTAGAGTTTTTATTATATATATATTTTTTTTTATTTTGATTTTGTGCTGGTAATATCGGCACTACTAGCCCAAATAGTGTCCATGTCCTTACCTATATAAAATCTAATGTTTTTTGTTGGTAGCTCCTGTTGATCTATGTCATTTTCTCCCCCGTTTTCAAAATCAATTTCCGACTCACTTTGATGTATATCATCTTCAATCCCTTCTTGTTCAAAATATGGGTCATCGGAAACGTCATCTTCTAGGGATTCCTCGTGGCCTTTACCCTCTGCTTCCTCTTTCTCCAATTCAGCCAAGGTTCTATGTATGTCATCAGACGTAAGGTTTCGTCGTTCCCTTTAAAACATAAAAATAATTGTTACTTTTGCCAACAGAAATTTCTTAGAATGACGAAGTGCTAGAGTAGAAAGAAAAACAGAATTTGTGAATGGCAAAATTTATAGAAAGTAATGCACATTCACTAGAGAATTGGTAGACTCTATAAAATTGAAGAATTATAGGGGAATTACAAAAAGAAATACTTACATTCCGAAGTAGGCGAGTAGAACAAAGTCTTGTAAGCGCTCGCGAAGCGGTAACTGACCGTTTTTGTAAGTGCCGTAAGCGCTCGCAAGGCTGTAAACTGACCGCCGAACGTGTTCGGACCTATTGGAACTTGTCCTGAGAGGCAGAGAGGTGCCTCTTGGACGAACTTTGAGCAGCATCTGTCGGAAAAGGTGCAACTAGAGAATACATGCCCCTCCCGCCTTTGTTGAGTAGGTATGGCGCGAAATTGCAAAAAGGCGGTCACTTCACCGCCCGCGCGAGCGCGTGAAGGTTAATAGTCTCTCACTGAACTTCTTGCAAGCACCAGAAACAGTGACAGTTAGTGAAAGATCAGAGCTCCACAGTAACTAAGTTGTTCCAACAAGCACACATACCAAAGATTTCTCTGGGCGACTGTTTACCGTTCAGTGCGTTGTTACCTCTCCGTCATCGACGAGACGAGTTCCAGTCTTCAGTAAAGCTCTGAAGCTTTTGTCCACTGCAAAAATCTACTCGGCATCACAAAAGAAATCAACGTACAACATTCGATCATAAGCATTCCGCGAGGTCAAGGAGAACTTTGGCTCACTAATTGTCACAAGCAGCCACATATCATCCTTAAAGGAATACACGTAGAAAGGGGCGAAACGACAAAGAATCGTGCTTTGCTTCCACCAGACACTACGTAAAGGAGGAAGCTATTACCGAACTGGTAGTTGCAGGTGGCCTGATCGGAGAACAAAGTCGACGAGTGATGGCCATTCTGCGTCAGTTAAGAGATGCTTTCAAAATTCAGTGTGGTAAAAGTCAGAAACACCGTACCAATACTGGGGATCAACCACCTGTTACCCAGAACACTGATCAGCCAGAACAGTATGATCACGTACCTCATAACCGGTATATCACCTTTGGCACGGATAGCATCGGCGGCACATCGTGGCATCGAAGCAATGAGGCCTCGGTAGGATGCTGGAGGGAGATGACACCACATCTGCACACACAAGTCACCTAATTGCTGTAAATTCCGGGAAGGTGGCCATTGAGCTCTGATGCCACGTTCAAAAAAATGGCTCTGAGCGCTATGGGACTCAACTGCTGTGGTCATCAGTCCCCTAGAACTTAGAACTACTTAAACCTAACTAACCTAAGGACATCACACACATCCATGCCCGAGGCAGGATTCGAACCTGCGACCGTAGCAGTCGCACGGTTCCGGACTGCGCTGCCACGTTCAGTCACATCACAAATGTGATCAATCGGGTTCAGACCTGGCCAAACGGAGGACCAGCACTTCAATTGGAACTCGCCATTGCGTTTCTCGAACCACTCCTTCACACCCCCTGGCCTTGTAACATGGCGCATTATCTTGTTGAAAAATGCCACTGCTGTCGGGAAACATGACGGTCATGAAGGAGTGTACGTGGTCTGCAACCAGTATACGATACTCCTTGGCCTTCACGGTGCTTTGTGCGAACTCCACTGGACCCACGGGTAAGCACATGAATGTTCCCCAGAGCATAATAGGGCGCCACCAACTTGTATCAGTCCCGCAGTACAAATGTCAAGGAGCCGTTCCCCTGGAAGACGACGGATTCGCGCCCTTCCATTGGCACGATGAAAGACGACGGATTCCCGCCCTTCCATTGGCACGATGAAGAGGATATAGGGATTGATCAGACCGTGCAACACTCAATGACTACGCCAACGTCTAGTGCAGATGTTCAGGTGGCCGATTCAGTTGTAGTTGCCATGTCTCGGTGTTAACATTGTCACATGCACGAGTCGTCGGCTGCGGTGGTCCACCGTTAGGAGTGGTCGGCGAACTGTGCGCCCAGCATTTAAGTCTGACTGTAGACTGTTTCACCAGTCCGCCCAGCCTCGACGTTGGACATCTGTAATGAGCGACGGCCACCCAACCCCACGACGTCACGACGAGGTTTCACTTTGCTTTCGCCACGTGTCGAAGAGTCTCACCACAGCAGTCCTCGAACACCCGACAAATCGTGCCGTTTCCAAAATGTTGTGCGCTATCACAGTTTGCACTCGATCAAACTCCGATAGATCGCGCACCTTCCCCATTCAACGCACGGACAGCACCCTCACTGATACTACATGCACCGTGCGTGTGTCGGACTGCTAGTCTTCCGTCGACAGGCGACACTGCTACCGTCTGGACGAGTTTATCGATAGTGGGTCGGTGGTCATTGTGTTCTGGCTGATCAGTATGGAGTGTCGCCAGCTAAGCAATAGGTAATAAAAGAGAAAGAGCAGAAGGTGCTGCAAGATGACATCACTGAAACTTCAGAGAGTTCTTGGTCCTTCCCTGTGCTCCTTGGTACATGGCGTTTTTGCGTGGACTACTGCTGGCTGAACAAAATCACATAGAAACCAATATATCCACTGTGGTGCACTGATGACACACTAGACTGCGTGGAAGGAGCAAACTACTTCTCAGCTACGGACATGCGGCTGATTACTGGTAAGTAGATGTCAACGAGGCTGAATGGGGAAAGAATACCTTCATAACTTCTAACGGCCTCTATGAGTTCAAAGTTTGGACTATGTAATGGCCAACCAACTCCAAATGTGTGATGGACTACACGTTTTGACACCTTAAGTGGATGACGTGTCTTTGCTATGAGGATGACGTTCTCGTTTTTTGAAGAAGAACATAAAGCTGACTGACTACCGTGCTGAAGTGTCTTCAGACCGTGGGCTTCCAGGTGGATGTGAAAAAGTGCCTCTTCGTTGCCCAAAAAATTAAAATTTTGAGGCACTCAGTTAATGGCCATGGATTCCTTACCGACTCAGAGAAAATAAGAGCACTCATACATTTTTCGACTCCTCGGCACATTCGTGATATGAGAAGAATTCCCTGTATGTGCTCGTGCTACCTGCAACTAGTAAAGGACTTTGTATCGAGGCGTGATCCTTGCAGGAACTACTGCAGGGAGACGCCAAATTTTACTGGAACGACTTGCAACAGGTATTTACTTGCTTGTAAGGAGACACTGGGATTATATGACGAGAAGGTGTTACAATTTTCCTATAACGTGAGTCAATTTTTACAATTTCATTATAACAGGGGTAATTTTTTACAATATTGCTCTAATATGTGGCCAGTTTATACCAGTTTTGCACCAACTTTAGCATAAGTGAGATGTGACATTAAAGGTGAAACGTCCCCTTAGAACAATTGTACACGACTGTGCTTAAACTGACACACAATATCTTTAGCGCAACGCAATCTGACTTCCAAAAATCCCTACGAAAGAATGGCCCTGACTAGCATTAACCTATACGTTTCACAAATCACTTACCTCACAAAAATCTTCGTTACTCAAGCTACTGCAATACAGCGAGCGCCACTACTGCCAGCTAAATAAAAGATTCAAACTACTGAAGGCACTAACTACTGATAGGCATAGTTAGCAAATGAAAGATTTTAACAGAGAACAAACAATGTATTTACCTCACTAGTCATAATATATATAGCAGTTCATGACACCAATTCTTACAAATTTCAAAACTGCGCCATCTCTCTCCCCACGTCCACCACTGCTGGCGGCTCACCTCCAACTGCGCAACGCTACGCGCTGTTAGCATCCAGCTGCCGCTGCCCGACACTACAATGGCGAGTATTACAACAATGCCAACCAGCCACAGACTGCACACGGCACAGCCAGTGATTTTCATACAGAGCGCTACGTGACGGCGGCGTTACCAATAAAAAAAACCTAAACATCCTACTTACAAAGGGCATGTGGCTGTTTTGAATTTCACACTATTTTAAACTTAGTAATAGTGGCTTATTTTGGACTGTGACGTCCGATGAGTGTGAGGAAGCCAGTGAAAGTAGCTCTGGGGGTGGGGGCGGAGAGAACTTTAGACTGCTTGTGTGGAGTTGTGTGAGCTGTTTTCTTATGATGCTTATAGTCTGTACTCCGGAAATTTTATCGTTGTACAGCTCTATGCTTAGTATGTGAGACATCCTCACCTACAATAACGTTTTATGGAATAATGTTCTGGGTAACTCACCACTTAGGAAGAAAATATTGTTTGCACAAAAGCGAAGAGTAAGAGTATGTCGTGTCTGCCCAACGTCGTCATGCAGGTACCTCTTCAAGGAGTTGGACATTTTAAGAGTGTGGTCACGATACATATTTTTCATTTACCAATGAAATTCTGAACAAATATTCCATCACAATTTGAGAAGAGCAGTGTTGGCTATACCTACAACACCATAGAAGAATGACTTGTTTTAAACATTGTTAAAGCTGTCAGCGACTCAGAAAGGAGTTGAATATGTAGCAAAAAAGTATTTGATCATCCGAGTTAACATAGAATGCCTGACAGGTAGCAAAGCAAGTTTTAAAACTATCATAAAATGATTTCTCCTGAACAACTACTTTCATTCCATTGACATATTTCCATTTAAAAAGAGACAGCCTGTAAAAGACTTTTTCAATGTAGTTGCATGAATAGGATTTAACAATAATGTGGTCATTAATGTTAACACTAATTGTATATACATGTCCTCTAAGCCAGGTCGTCCCCTATCGTTTCGATAAAAGATTCGTTCAAATTATCAACGCAACACGTAACTAGATCACTAAAAGAAAATACATCTCCTGAGCCAACACCACTGCGAAGTTGAACACATGATGTGCAGGACATACTCAGCCTAAACACAACACACATGAGGAGAGGCTAGCACCTTTCATTGACTGGTTATTAACTATTAAGCAGCGTCCAGACATACTCAGCGAAGCTGCTTTTATACCGTTAAAGGCAATCAAACTGTGTATTTGCAGTGTGGGGGATGTTTGAAAGGTTAGGATGAAACACACAATCCTTGGGTTGTACATGCTCTGTGGTTTTCCAGGTAAGAATTTTTGGTTCTTATGAAGGATAAAGGATTTTTAGGAAACACATTTTAGAGCAAAGACTTATTAATTACGGCAAACAATTCAACTAGCATAAAAATTCCTGCAAATGTTCATGAAGCTGTAATGGGTACTAAATTAAGAGTATCTAGTGCTTTGTCTTCCGAAGCACAGGTTACTGCGAGAGCTATAGATAGTTGTCGCGCGTGTGAAATTTGTTTCCATGAATAGATGAAAGTGCTATTCCTACCGTGCAAACACACTGCTGCTTGCGTTAAGCGTGCACCTTCCCTTCCCTCGTGTGCTGTGGTTTGGAATTCAATTTTAGCTGCAGCAAGAGCTTTCGTGTCGTAGTAAAATTCAGAATCAACAAATAGTTTTGCTATTAAAATGATTGTGTTCTTTTCATTCGTTGCAAGATATATTTGTGTAGATGAGTGAGTAACATGGAAACTCAACATTTAATAATACGTCAATTTATCGCATTACGTATATACGTTGTGTGTCATAAAAGGTGCCATATACATTTTACAAAATTTTTATACATTGTTAAAATAAAATTTGGTCTTCCTTAACTGTGAAAAATAAAACATTACTGTTTAAACAATCTCATTCTTCTTTTCTACGTCAACCCAATCATCACTCTACAATATTTTTCAAATAATTGTTTTCTATGTGCTTTAAAGTCAACGTGTATCGCATTGAAAGCAATTGGAGCTCTCATATACACAGGTATGCTTTATGTAACTCCCACTTGTGTGAAATTTCTGTTTAAGGGAGTAACATTAGAATAATTAGGTATCACACCAAACCACACATTAATACACTTGTCTAACTCCTCCATTTTAGCACAGCTAATTCCTTTTACTAGGAATGCTTGTTTTCTGCAGTTCCTGTCACCCTTTATTCGTTGACACCGTTCTCTAGTAGTATATAAAGCCTAGGCATCATTCTCATGATACAGATCAGTCGCAGTCTTCTTTAACTAAATTACACTTAGCAGATGAATTTTCCCTTTGAACCATGTAAGCTGCCGCAACACTAGGTACGGTAACTCTGTACACAACTAGTAGATTTGTAACGATTGTCTCCTACTATACGTCATTCAAAGTGTGTTACGTCTGGTATTATGGATTATTAACACCATCAGAACGATAGAAGACACATTCACAGCTACGAAACTAAATCTGTGCCTAACATTTAATGAGAAATTATGAATCAGAGCAGAAGTACACTCCTGGAAATTGAAATGAGAACACCGTGAATTCATTGTCCCAGGAAGGGGAAACTTTATTGACACATTCCTGGGGTCAGATACATCACATGATCACACTGACAGAACCACTGGCACATAGACACAGGCAACAGAGCATGCACAATGTCGCCACTAGTACAGTGTATATCCACCTTTCGCAGCAATGCAGGCTGCTATTCTCCCATGGAGACGATCGTAGAGATGCTGGATGTAGTCCTGTGGAACGGCTTGCCATGCCATTTCCACCTGGCGCCTCAGTTGGACCAGCGTTAGTGCTGGACGTGCACACCGCGTGAGACGATGCTTCATCCAGTCCCAAACATGCTCAATGGGGGACAGATCCGGAGATCTTGCTGGCCAGGGTAGTTGACTTACACCTTCTAGAGCACGTTGGGTGGCACGGGATACATGCGGACGTGCATTGTCCTGTTGGAACAGCAAGTTCCCTTGCCGGTCTAGGAATGGTAGAACGATGGGTTCGATGACGGTTTGGATGTACCGTGCACTATTCAGTGTCCCCTCGACGATCACCAGAGGTGTACGGCCAGTGTAGGAGGTCGCTCCCCACACCATGATGCCGGGTGTTGGCCCTGTGTGCCTCGGTCGTATGCAGTCCTGATTGTGGCGCTCACCTGCACGGCACCAAACACGCATACGACCATCATTGGCACCAAGGCAGAAGCGACTCTCATCGCTGAAGACGACACGTCTCCATTCGTCCCTCCATTCACGCCTGTCGCGACACCACTGGAGGCGGGCTGCACGATGTTTGGGCGTGAGCGGAAGACGGCCTAACGGTGTGCGGGACCGTAGCCCAGCTTCATGGAGACGGTTGCGAATGGTCCTCGCCGATACCCCAGGAGCAACAGTGTCCCTAATTTGCTGGGAAGTGGCGGTGCGGTCCCCTACGGCACTGCGTACGATCCTACGGTCTTGGCGTGCATCCGTGCGTCGCTGCGGTCCGGTCCCCGGTCGACGGGCACGTGCACCTTCCGCCGACCACTGGCGACAACATCGATGTACTGTGGAGACCTCACGCCCCACGTATTGAGCAATTCGGCGGTACGTCCACCCGGCCTCCCGAATGCCCACTATACGCCCTCGCTCAAAGTCCGTCAACTGCACATACGGTTCACGTCCACGCTGTCGCGGCATGCTACCAGTGTTAAAGACTGCGATGGAGCTCCGTATACCACGGCAAACTGGCTGACACTGACGGCGGCGGTGCACAAATGCTGCGCAGCTAGCGCCATTCGACGGCCAACACCGCGGTTCCTGGTGTGCCCGCTGTGCCGTGCGTGTGATCATTGCTTGTACAGCCCTCTCGCAGTGTCCGGAGCAAGTATGGTGGGTCTGACACACCGGTGTCAATGTGTTCTTTTTTCCATTTCCAAGAGTGTATTATGTCACTTCTTACTTTACCCCACCTACATAATTATGGGTGGAACTTTCAGCTTCCTAGTTGTGACGATTTGGAGTCTGAGACTTTAATGGTCAGATTCCATCGGAGTTATGGTAAATTTCTCTATCCACTTGTTTAACAGTTATTGTGAGCGATCAGGCTGAATAAGTGATCTGTTCTTCATGGCGTTAAGACAATATTTGCAACGTACTGTTAAGTTCAGACCTCAGCCGCTGCTGTACTGTATACGTCTATTCCTGCAAATGGACACACTTTCATCGTGTCACGCAGTGAGATGCGTACTGATAATTACTAGTTTTGTGAGTTCTCTTCATAGAGCTTTAGAATACTACTGGAGTTGCATACGAAAAACAATAAAATATGCTGTATGTATGCACTATACTACTTCTGTTTTGTTTTGAGTAGCTATAGTCGTTCCTACGGGCGATGTCTTTCTTCCATTCATATATTCAAACCCTTTCATGTTTAATATCTCCCAACAACATAGCTGTCTGGCATATAAGGCCCGAATCATACTACGTTTTCTTGAGGATGTATTTAGTTCACTGTAATGACAGTCCAATACATTCAGTCATGCCATTCCTGCTACCTGTTACTTTACCAGCTTGCCATTCCACTTTTAATCAGTTATGACTAATTGTTATCCTTACTACGTCTAACGCTTTCTAGTTTCAGAGAACTTCGACAGAAATATCTAGAGAAAGCACAGTTGGAGGCTTCAGTAAACTACTTTGTCTCTCATTTGTTCCATGAGGCACATATGATAAGCTATACTCCCATGAACATGTTCTACAATAGTAAATTTCCCACTTTAGTTTTTTAATCCATTCATAAATTTACTATATTAATTATCAGAATTAGTAAATTTAATATGTCATTAATCTTGTATCATGATGACGAAAAGATAATCGTCTTATCAAATATCACCTACAAGACGTTGACAGGATTCCAGAAGTGTGTGGCATGAGATGTCCATGGACAGGTACATAAATTCCCTCAAATTACGAGATGGTGGTTTAAGGGCACGCAACTGGCGTCCGAAATGTGTTCCAGTGGGTACCCGTCAGGCACGTTTGCTGGCCAAGACATCATTGTGAGTTCACTCTAATGCTGCTCAAACCACCGTATCACGAGTCTGAACGTGTAACACGGACAATTATCCTGCCGGAAGATTTCATCGCCTTAGGGGGAGACTTCAAGCATGGAAGAGATGCAGGTGGCCGACAATAACGTTGTCGTAGTTCTCTGCTGTCATGATGCCTTCGATAACCTCCACCGCTAGCTGAATAGTCAGCGTGACGCATTGTCAATCCTCTGGGCCTGGGTTCGATTCCCGGCTGAGTGGGGGAATTTTCTCCGCCCAGGGACTGGGTGTTGTGCTGTCCTCATCATCATCCTGTCATCCTCATCGACTGCAGGTCGCCGAAGTGGCGTCAAATTGAAAGACCGGCACCCGGCAAACGGCCTGCCGGACAGCGGGCCCTAGCCATATGATTAAATTTTTAAAAAAAACTCCACAAATCCCATAGAAGCCCAACTCAGTGTACCCCATAGGGTAATTCTGCCCTCACCGGCCTTCATCTGTGGCGCGGTGTATGTTTCGTGCAGCCATTCGCCTGGATGAGTGCATGTGGGGACCCCGCCGTCGACCCGGTGTATACAGAAATGCGATTCATTCGACAGGTGAAACGTTTCTATTGATCCACGGTGAAAACACAGTGGTTGTGTGCCCACTGCAATCATAATGGACGATGTCGGTGGGTTCACACTGTACCACGTAGGGGTAGTGTGATGTGGAGCTCCATGTTCAACAATGGCTTTTGAACGGTGAGCTCCGAAACGCTTGTGCCTGCACCAGCATTGTACTCTGTCTTCAGATCTGCCACAGATCGCAGCCTATCCTGGATTACACACTGGGGAATCCTTCGACCGCAACGTTTTGTGTGGTGGGACGTGGACCTCCAATATAATACGGCCTACTCTTTATTTTACTACCGTTCAACAACTTTCCACAGGTATTCACGACAGCAGTAGGCCAACAGGCGACCAGCTTCGACATTTCAGAGATTCTCGTTTCCAGTGGCAGCGTCACAACAATGATACCTTTGGTTGAAATGGCTCTGAGCACTATGGGACTTAACTTCTGTGGTCATCAGTCCCCTAGAACTACTTAAACCTAACTAACCTAAGGACATCACACACATCCATGCCCGAGGCAGGATTCGAACCTGCGACCGTAGCGGTCGCCCGGTTCCAGACTGTAGCGCCTAGAACCATTGGCCACACCGGCCGGCAATGTTACCTTTATCAAAACCGCTTATATCAGCGCTTTTCCACATTTGAGTCCTGTGTCTTCGCTATAACGACAGTCCTCATTCGTCTCTCTTCCCCTTAGTTTTTCCTTACTGCGTCACGTGCCCACAACACCACTAGGAGGCATCCAAGCTCGCGGTGGGCAGTCGTCATAATGCTTCGGCTCATCAGTGTAAAAATGGCGCAAACCTGCCATGGAAATTCGTCCTTCCTGTGTCCTGTTTAATGATCTTTAAATTGTCTTTGTAAGGAATCTTTCGAAGCAATTTAACAACTTCAAGCGCGTAACGAACCAGTGCACAACGACTGATACGTCGGTTACTTAGTTGGAGCCTGCAAGCTGTGTCAGACCAGAGTAACTCACTCTGTGGTCAGGGATTTTCTCTGCCTCGTGATGGCTGGGTGTTGTGTGATGTCCTTAGGTTAGTTAGGTTTAAGTAATTCTAAGTTCTAGGGGACTGATGACCTAAGATGTTAAATCCCATAGTGCTCAGAGCCATAACTCACTCTGGGATAGGAGATTAGAGTTTACCGTCTCGCCGACAACAAGATCATTTAGATGACGGAGCACAAGCTCAGATTAGGGAAGGATGGAGAGGGAAGGCGGTAGCGCCCTTTCGATGGAACCTCTAACAACCCTACCACAACAAAGGTCAAAATTTAATAATGACTGTGGTGTTGCTCACGCTGCTAAATACTGCATTTTCGGGCAACAACAAAGTTATTTTGTGGCAGGTGTCATTAGAGCACAGTTAATAAAGTCATTTCATGTAATAATGAATAAACTAGGCACTCATCTTTTCGTGTTTCCCACCCTGGTCTCGTTGTAACATCATGGCTCAATCGTCGAAAATCTAGGTGGTGTTTCCAAGCTCGGATGCAAAAAGGCCTAGGTTTTATTCTGCTATATTCAAAAGTTTTGTAGATGAGCTTCACAAACCATTTTTGAAGATTAAATCCTTCAAAGTTAGCACAATGGTGATGCAAAAAAAAAATAATCAGCGCTCCGAATTTAAGTTACACTTCTTTTTTATTACTTTTGCTGCACTATCACGTAACACACAAAACATCACTTCACAATACAAAACATACTTGAAAATGTCTTCCTCACTATTAAAGTTCACATTTTATAAACTGACTAAAATACGCGTCTTTCCAACATGACGTCCAAGACTTGACTTTTTCAATGTCAGACTCTCTAACAACTAACTAATAATGGCTTACGCGCCCAAAAGTCAGAGTTAGAAGTACGTCAAAGATCATAGTGACAAAAGAAAGAATACACTTAAGAATAATATCAATGCAACATAAACATATAGATGTATGAAAATACCCCTACATTAATGAAATCAAATCTGAATGTTGTCTCGGAAATATGTTAACTACTTCTACAGAAACCCAGTATAATATTACTGGTATCGAGAGGTTCAGGTGAGCTGCCGTAATGGTTACGTAATTCAAGTACCATTACAAACCATACCGGCATTTGCCGTAAACGATTTAGGAAAATCACAGAAAACCTAAATCAGAATGACCAGACGCGAGTTTGAACCCTCGTCCTCCAGAATGCGAGTCCACTGTGCTAACCACTGCGCCACCTCATTCGATCCACATCCATCACAATCATCACAGTGACATGGGTAGCCGAAGGTTTGTTCCTCTTCATTCGCGTATGGAGAGCGGGAATCGTGACTGTGCGTGTTGCGCGCTTTGTAACTGGATACTTCTTCCTTCGCGGTCGCTGTGGGAGGGACACGTTTCGCCTGTAGCATAATCTCACGTTCCTCACTTAACACTGGTCCTTCAAACTTGGTACATAAGCTTTCGCGGCGTAGTTTGCGTATACCCTCAAGAATCTGCCAGTTCAAGTTTTCCAGTATCTTAGTGATGCACTCCCGTGGGTCTAACAAATGTGTGACCATTCGTGCAGCCCTTCTTTGTGCACGATCAATATAGTCTATTAGTCATATCTGGTATGAGTTCAACATCACTGAGAAATATTCCTTAGCGGGTCTCCTTAATGTTCAGCAAGCAATCTTTATTGCGGATTGATTGCTTTACCTAAGAGTGGGACGATCTAATCATTACATTTCGTACCCGTACAAACTGTTTCATACAAGAACTTCTACGAGTTGAATGATAATGCCACTGCAATTGTGATCATAGGATAAAACACACAGTGCTATATTTCTGAATGTAATGACAATGTTCGCACCATTTTAAAATCTTATTGAGATATGATTGTATATTTTTGTAGCTATTTTACAATTGTACTTTACTTTCGATAACTGCGTAATCTTCAAAAGTTCCCAAGTTACTATTATTATCGTCTGCCAGGCCACTGCAATGTGCTTAACCTCATTAAGTTGCAGAAGGGTCCAGCCGAATACCTTCGCGAATGTTGCTGACTTGAGTCTGGTGAGCCCATGCGCTAGCCGTGTATGTAACAGTGCAAGTGAGGATGTATTTGTTGTATTAAATATCTGGAATTTCTGTAACAAATACTACTTTATTTACTCTTTTCATAGAGCATATCGTGATTCCAAGCATATAATTTTACTTCCAAGTGAACACCATTGTATTTTTCTTGCAGCCAATATAGTTTGTAGAATAAATTTCTCACGTGGAAATCTGAAGAGCTTTTATTAGTAAGACATATTCTCACTCTGAGACTTAGGAGGATTGATTTACTAGCATTCACAGAGTAAAGTGTATTCATTTCGTAAGTTATTCAGCGACATTTGAGTACTTTTGTATAAGTGACCTGTAGTGAAATAACCCGTCACAACGGAAATATTACACGAAAGTACAGCAGACGCACCATCAAAAAGTTTTGTTATAAACTATGTATATGTCACAAATGTAATACCACTGGCTCTATCGTAACACAATTAGTAACTTCGAAACAAACAAACTTCCATCTTCTTGAAGTGAGTGATAAACAACAAAAACAACTTCAGAGGCCCACGAACTTAAACTTCATAAGTTTGACCAAATAAAAGTCTGAATTGTAATGTAAAGTTTCCCAATTACTTGAACAAGGTAAGTTCTGAAGTAGAAGTCAAAAATTAAAGTCCAGAGTCCCAGTCAGACGTTGAAGAACAGACGTTGTAACCGAATCACAACACTTGTCAATTCTTGGGGCCGTACTTTTCTCATGAAGTCTCGACGCGACAAACAGAGAAACTATCTAAGTTGTGCAAATATTACCAGCACTAAGTTCGACGCTGCCAAAGCGGAGAAGAATTAGTGAAGCAGAGTATACCAAGACCTCTGACCAGGGCGCTATTACGAGGGGCATTCAGTAAGTAAAATAACACATTTTTTATGAAATCATGTTCGTTTTATTCAGGCTTCCAATACACAATATTATTCCCAACTCTTTTGACTACAAAACTTTTTTGGCATAATATCCGTTAAATGCGACGGCCTTATGTCACCTTACTGTGAGGGACTCTATGCCCGCATGGTACCACTCTACTGGTCGATGTCGGAGCCAACGTTCTGCTGTAAAAATGTTCAAATGTGTGTGAAATCTTATGGGACTTACATGCTAAGGTCATCAGTCCCTAAGCGTACACACTACTTAACCTAAATTATCCTAAGGACAAACATAGACACCCATGCCCAAAGGAGGACTCGAACCTCCGCCGGGAACAGCCCTACAGTCCATGACTGTAGCGCCTCAGACCGCTCGGCTAATTCCGCGCGGCCGTTCTGCTACGTCAATAACCTCCCCTTCACCCACATACTTCCTTCATCCGGCCAAAATGATGGTCCTCGGATGTTCTTTATAGTCTTGTGATAGGCGGCGAAAACCCCAGCGGACACACACCTTTGAGTGCCCTAACTGGTGGACGAGTCAGCGCTACCAAAATGGTTCAAATGGCTCTGAGCACTATGGGACTTAATATCTGAGTTCACCAGTCCGTAGCGGTCGTGCGTTTCCGGACTGAAGCGCCTAGAACCGCTCAGCCACAACGGCCGACCAGCGCTACCATCAGAGACGTCCTGTTGAGCAGCGAGATGTCTGATTGTGATCCGTCAGCCACCTCGAACGAGAGTTTCCCCATGTTCCAACACAGAAAAGTTAGAGCTGTGTGCGGCCGGCAGATTGGACAGGTTTGCGCGATCTTATTGCTATGACCACCGAAGCCTCGCCTAACGACTCACGGCGCTTCTGCTCGTTTCCGTAAACATTCTGCACACGCCTATGAATACCTACAATGCCCTGGTTTTCCTAAAAAAGAGACTAAATGAGAGCTGTCTGCTGGGAATGCACATCCGTTACGGGCTATGTATAGCGCCGCCATCTGTCGCACCTTAATGAACTGTAGTGGCTGAATATTCCACGTTGTCCCACAACAATTCCCGCACTTCTTCATTCGAAACAGGTGGAAAGAAAAAAGTGTAGCGTTACTTATTGAACTGACCTCGTACATTGACGAAGTCCTGTTCCTGGGTGACGGTCGTTCGCGTTATATTGAGTGAATGTCCTGGAGAAGTCTTCCCGGGTCTGCTCGCCGCAATGAACTGACTTCTGGAGCCGGAATGTGAGTGTAAATAATTGCCTAGCAGAGTGACACCCGATAAGTGATTGGCCCCTGTCGATATCCACAGAAACAGGAAACAGTTCGACCTACGCTCGGCGGCCGTAGCTGCGGTCAGGTGACCGGCCGCTGTTGCCGCCCTCCGTCGGTGTGGCTCGTCGGTTGACGTGCCGCGGCCTCTGCTCTGTCTGCTCGTGGGCCGTGGTGTTACTATAGCCACCATCATACGTGTTAAAACACACTGTAATGCAACTATCTTCAGAAGAAAAACACGTCTCTTTTTGTCACAGTGTCTTCAGTCTGTTCTGTCAATTTAGAGTTACGTTTCTAACAAACATACCATGTGATTAGAAGTATCCGGATACCTCCAAAAACATACGTTTTTCATACTACGTGCATTGTGCTGCCACCTACTGCCAGGTACTCCATATCAACGAGCTCAAAAGTCGTTAGACATAATGAGAGACCGGAATGCGGAACTCACGGACTTCGAACGTGGTCAGGTGAATGGGTGTCACTTGCGTCATACGTATGTACGCGAAGTTCCCACACTCCTAAACATCCCTAGATCCACTGTTTCCGACGTGGTAGTGAAGTGGAAACGTGAAGGGACACGTACAGCACAAAAGCGTACAGGCCGACCTCGTCTGTTGACTGACAGAGACCGCCGACTGTTGAAGAGGGTCGTAGTGTATAATAGGCAGACATCTATCCAGACCATCACAACTGCATCAGGATCCACTGCAAGTACTATGACAGTTAGGCGGGAGGTGATAAAACTTGGATTTCATTGTCGAGCGGCTGCTCATAAGCCACACATGAATCCGGTAAATACCAAACGACGCCTCGCTTGGTGTAAGGAGCGTAAACGTTGGACGATTGTAAGTGGAAAAACGTTCTGTGGAGTGACGAATCACGGTACACAATGTGGTGATCCGGTGGCAGGGTATGGGTACGGCGAATGCCCGGTGAACGTCATCTCCCAGCGCGTGTAGTGCCAACAGTAAAATTCGGAGGAGCTGGTGTTATGGTGTGGTCGTGTTTTTCATATAGGGGGCTTGCGCCTCTTGCTGTTTTGCGTGGCACTATCACAGCACAGGCCTACATTGATGTTTTAAGCATCTTTCTCGCTTCCCACTGTTGGAGAGCAATTTGGGGATGGCGACTGCATCTTTCAACACGATCGAGCACCTGTTCATAATGCACGGCCTGTGGCGGAGTGGTTACACGACAATATCATCTGTGTAACGGACTGGCCTGATTCCTATATAACACCTGACCTGAATCGCACAGAACGCCTTTGGGATGTTTTGGAACGCCGATTTCGTACCAGGCCTCACCGACCCTCACCGATACCTCTCCTCCGTGACGAATGGGCTGGCCGGTCGGAGTGGCCGAGCGATCCTAAGCGCTACAGTCTGGAACCGCGCGACCCCTACGGTCGCAGGTTCGAATCCTGCCTCGGGCATGGATGTGTGTGATGTCCTTAGGTTAGCTAGGTTTAATTAGTTCTACGTTCTAGGGGACTAATGATCTCAGAAGTTAAGTCCCATAGTGCTCAGAGCCATTTGAACCATTTTTTGAATGGGCTGCCATTCCCCAAGAAACGTTCCAGCACTTTATTGAACGTATGTCTGCGAGAGTGGAAGCTGTCATCAAGACTAAGGGTGGGCAAACACCATACTCCAAAAAATGGCTCTGAGCACTATCGGACTCAACTGCTGTGGTCATTAGTCCCCTAGAACTTAGAACTACTTAAACCTAACTAACCTAAGGACATCACAAATATCCATACCCGAGGCACACCATACTCCGATGGAGGGTGCCATGAACTTGTAAGTCATTTTCAGCCAGGTGTCCGGATACTTCTGATCACATAGTGTACATAGCTGGTCCCTTTCAGGCATCTTTTCGAAACGTCGATTGTTATGAGCGTGTACAGTGACGTATCATCGACTCTGCAACACGCCCAAGATTCCCAGGGATTTAGCGTATTGCTTATTAATCATAGCAACCAGTGTGTGGAAGCATCGAACGAGTCTCGTAACGTAGGCTCTTCACATGCCCCCAGAACATGAAGTCGGTTAGTCCCACGTCTGGTGATCGATTGTCCAATCTCTACATCAGTGTGTTTCCCTACAGAGTCCATTGTGTTCCAGCAGCCCATTTTGATGAAACCACGTAATTTGACGAATTCTCAGCATCTCATGTACTTGCCACTGTGGGGGTAGGCCCACATATTGAAGAGACGTTTTTTATACAAATCAGTCGGTTTATCGGGAAGTAGCACAATTGTCACAAGTCACGTGTAACACATTGTCTTCTAGGTCGTGTGATGTGACGCACCTCACACGGCTAGTGTCTTCCCTTCTAAAACGGAGAGATCCAGTTTCTCGTAGACGCCTATGTGGAGATGCAAATGCACTAATGCAGCGGCAACAGCTCCGCGTAGCGTCACTGCGTCGCTCTGCCATTTTGTTCAGTGAACCTGAATACTAGGCCAGCTCTTCATGAGTAAACCTGTTGTGGTTGGCAGGAGAGCCAACACCCTGTTATTAAAGGAGGCCGAAATGCACGCTTTTTGGCTCACGCAGGCTGGCGTGAGGTCTGGAACATGACAAGGGAATTAGAATTGAGAAAAACGGACGTAGCTGGTGGAATACTTAACTTTAATCCATTAATGACGAACGTCGCTCTTGACATTACATGATTCACAGTATCAATAGCAACAGATAATGGCGCCTTGCTAGGTCGTTGCAAATAACGTAGCTGAAGGCTATGCCAACTATTGTCTCGGCAAATGAGAGCGTAGAATTCAGTGAACCATCGCTAGCAAAGTCGGCTGTACAACTGGGGGCGAGTGCTAGGAAGTCTCTCTAGACCTGCCGTGTGGCGGCGCTGGGTCTGCAATCACTGATAGTGGCGACACGCGGGTCCGACATATACTAACGGACCGCGGCCGATTTAAAGGCTACCACCTAGCAAGTGTGGTATCTGGCGGTGACATCACAAAACCTATCCATACGACTACGTATGGTTGTTGACGTTCAATTAACACTACCGGAAAATGTACCGAGACAAAACAGAGCAGTAATGAATGCAAGGTCGAGGGGGAAGACAAAGTAGGCATTCAAATGGTTCAAATGGCTCTGAGCACTATGGGACTTAACATCTGAGGTCATCAGTCCCCTAGAACTTAGAACTACTTAAACCTAAGTAACCTAAGAACATCACACACATCCAAGGCAGGATTCGAACCTGCGACCGTAGCGATCGCGCGGTTCCAGACTGAAGCGCCTAGAACCGCTCGGCCACTTCGGCCGGCAGTGGGCATTGCTAATGTAAAAAAGAAGCACAGTGAATGAACTTAACAAGTTTGTTTCAAAACAAGACACACAGCGCATACCGTCAACATGTGTCCATTTGTTCAGATATTTCAGGGCATTATAGACACAAAGTTAAACGAGGTTAAGAAGAAACACGAAATGCAATTACTCTGTAACTAACTACTGGAGTCCCTTACACCGCGATACTCAGAAAATATCCCTGAACAGCTTCAGAAATTTTGTCGCTAGGTTCACCCCCTCCACATTAAATGGCTGCCGGTATGAAAGTGGAATAACGTCGATTATGACGTTTCTCCCTTGGGCCAACTGACACTTGTGACGACAGGAAGAACATCCGGTCAGAAACTTAAAAGAATATACATTCCCAAATTATGAAAACACCGGACACAGTACGGCGGGATTAACATTGGGGAAGAGATTGGTACAGACCGAAGCTGTTACCTTTAAATATTCGTTTACAGATTTAATATTGTTGGAGGAGATAACGTAGTCTTCATGAAAGCTAGTATAAGAACTGTCCCATGGAGCTGGAACATACGGCTCATCGTTCTATACGATTTTCACTTTTGATTTTGAGACAGTGATTGTTTTCTTAAAGTAAATAATAATTTCCTTGGATTCAGGTGTACGTCACTCGGACTTAAATTAGTTACGAAAAAGAGTTTAACCTTTTTGTTTATTTAATTGTATTTAAAGTAAACACTGGTGATACCAAATTGACATTCATAAAAAATAGCTCTGAAACAATTGCGATTCTTGCTGCTCCGATACGGGAAGAAAACAGGGCTAAAGATATTTTAGCAAGCCTTCCAATACAAGAATTATACAGTTCTTGATAACTTGTTGTGTAGATGTTAACGCAACTCGCTAAGGATCTCGATTCCTCCTCCACCAATGCGCTCGCTCCTTAAATAGCACTGGTTTTTAGGGGGCGATTAAGTATCGAAATAATTATTTACAACAACTGGAACATAGTCGGAAACTACAAGTTGGGACAAATACTCTCAACGAATAACGTCTGTTATAAATTGACGAGTGTAGTCTGGTAGAGAGGACTTTACGCACAATATCTTGGGTTTTGATAAATGCTCCTCTTTAATTTCTGTGCTCCGTACATAATAAAATGTAGTTCATTTGTGTATTTTGTATATCGATATTTTGAGTAAAACAAATTGAGCTGTACCACGTAGATAGGTCGCTGTACGTCTTCCGCATGCCATCTTCGTGTAAGTGGCAGTGCGAGATGTGAGTGGGACGGTGGCAGGCGGCGGAGCAGGAAGGGCTCTTCACACACGGAATATTGTGATTTGAGCTGCGCGATTTCTTTGTCGGACGACTGGACTTCGATATTCCGCTTGGGCTCGCGTGTCCGAGAGTAAGTTTTCATCCCGGCGGCTCCGGAGGACACGAGACGGCTGGAGCTATTCCTACTGCGGAAGTCGGTGGTTGCGGCGTCTTGGTCAGAAGGGAAGCGTGCCCTCTTAGAACTATGGTAAGGTATGTTACTTCGGTTGAGAGAATTTGGGAACAGTGAGAGGTTCGCAAAATGTTCCTTTCTATTGTCTTTACCAGTGCGTCGCTGTCTGCTTATGCGCCTTACCCGCCTTCGCGGCAATTAGAACTGAGAAAATACCCGCTCTATCTTCATGCTTACTTAAGCCCCGGTCGTGGGTACGTTGAGTACGAGTTCAAAAGGCCTACACGTGTTTGTACGACTGTTAATTATACCACTGTAAATTTATGATTTGCTGTAATTAAGACATACTGTGCTTTTACCTTCTCATATACACTGAAGAGCCAAAAAACTGGCACATCTGCCTAATATCGTGTAGGGCCGCGGTGAGCACGCAGAAGTGCCGCGACACGACATGACATGGACTCGACTAATGTCTGAAGTAGTGCTGGAGGGAACTGACACCATGACTGATGCAGGGCTGTCCTAAATCCGTAAGAGTACGAGGTGGTGGAGATCTCTCCTGAATAGCACGTTGCAAGGAATCCCAGATATGCACAATAATGTTTATATCTGGGGAGTTTGGTGGCCAGCGGAAGTGTTTAAACTCAGAAGTGTGTTCCTGGAGCCACTCTGTAGAAATTCTGGACCTGTGGGGTGTCGCATTGTCCGGCTGGAATTGTGCAAGTCCGTCGGAACGCACAATGCACATGAATGGACGCAGATGATCAAACAGGATGCTTACGGACGTGTCACCTTGCAGAGTCGTATCTAGATGTATCAGGAGTCCCATATCACTCCGATTGCACACATCCCACACCATTACAGAGCCTCCACCAGCTTGTACAGTCCCCTGCTGACATGCAGGGCCCATAGCTTCATGATATTGTCTCCATACCCGTACTCGTCCATTCGCTCGATACTATTTGAAACGATAGTCGTCCGACCAGGCAACGTGTTTCCAGTCATCAATAGTCCAATGTCTCGGTGTTGAGAGGTCCAGGCGAGGCGTAAAGCTTTGTGTCGTGCAGTCATCAAGGTACACAAGTGGTCCTTCGGCTCCGAAAGGCCATATCGATGGTGCTTCTTCGAATGGTTCGCATGCTGATACTTGCTAACGGCCCAGCATTGAAATCTGCATCAACTTACGGAAGGGTTGCAGTTCTGTCACGTTAAACGATTCTCTTCAGTCGAAGTTGGTCCCGTTCTTGCAGGATCTTTTTCCGGCAGCAGCGATGTCGGAGATTTGATGTTTTAACGGATTCCTGATATTCACGATACACTTGTGAAACGATCATACAGGAAAATAGATGAAGTGTACCATCGCTCGTGCACCGACTGTAACACCACGTTCAAACTCACTTAAATCTTGATAACCTACCACTGCTGCAGCAGTAAACGATCTAAGAACTGCACCAAACACTTGTTGTCTTATATAAGGGGTTGCCGACCGCAGTGCCTTATTGTGTCTGTTTACACATCTATGTATTTGAATACGCATGCCTATATCAGTTTCTTTGGCGCTTCAGTGCATGATAGCCTTGTGTACTTTGGTTTAAGTTACCTCATTTATTGCTGTGAATGGACTCGCCAGGGTAGCCGAGAGCGCTAATGCGCTGCTTTCGGGAATCGGTTAGGCGCGCTGGTCCCCCATCGAATCCGGCTGGCGGATTACCGACGAGGGCCGGTACGCCGGCCAGCCTGGGTGTGGTATTTAGGCGGTTTTCCAGATCCCGTTAGTGGAATACCGGGCTGGGTCCCACTGCAACTCACACTGCCAGATGCGTAGTAACACGGCCGACCCCACGTTCAAAAGGGACGGAGGCCCGAAGGAAATGATGATGATGGTTTATTGCTGTGAATGGCTTTGATGTTTACAAGTTAACTAGTTGATTCTGGGAGAAAAGGATTCGAGCTAATTTCTTGATATTTAAGGTACTGTCTACTAATGTAATCGAAGTTCGTTTGCCAACCGTGTGCAACCAATCAAATCTTTTAGACTTTCCGTCCCGCGTGGCGGCCCCTTGCTACCGTTAGGCCACTGGGTGTTGCTTTCGAACTGAATGCGGTTGGCGGTCGACTCTTATCTCCTTGTTGAGATTTCGGTGTGTGGTCAGTAATAAGGCCGCGATAGTTTTTTTTATTTGTACACGAGAGCCTACTTTCTACCCCTTTATTGATATATAGAGAAGATTATTTGTTGAACTTGAGAATCCTTTTTCTTTCCAGGTAATACTAGCAGTTACCAGCACAATGCGCAAAATTGTCTCGATTATCCGAGTGGTGTCTATATTTGATTTACTCTTAGTAACTACCTGGGTGCAGCCAGTTGGATCCTGAGGTCGCGGGTTGCACTGGCTCTTGATCAACGGTACTCTCGTGAGCCAAAAAAGATTGCTTGACGGAACTTTGTACCTGTCTTGGTTTATGTGTACGTCTCTTTGGGGAACTGAATGTAAATTTTAAGGTCATTGTTTTAGTAAGTTTCCGTTCCTTTGTTCAGTAGTGTAGTGGAAAATTTTCTGATACTAAGAAATTGTAAATCAGTTAACAGGCTGTCAGAAAATTCAATAAGGTGAGTTTGCTAAACTGTGGGTGGCACATATTCTTCTTGTTGCAGCTGCTATTTTGAAGCATGGATACTGTACTAAATTTTTGCATAGTTCTTCTATCACATAAGCTTATACTAAAAAGTTTTCTGTCTCCTAAGAATTACATGGTACCTCACTATTGGAATTGAAAGTTAATGGTAAGTGATTGATTCTCAAGTAACTACATCCAATTTCTTTGCCTCTATGATGTGGGCTGTTCAGAGAATTTGCTTTCATAACTGTGGTAGCTAAGTGCAAAGCTCATTTGTTGCTTTTGAACATAGCTATTTTCGTAACCATCTACAACATTTCAGGTTACTGTGTTTTTGACAGCACATTGTGGGTCAGGGTGACAGTGAATTAAAGTCTTATTTGAATGGGAAGTAAACACTGCAGCACATGTGAAGGGATGTGCACATTTATGACATTTAACTACTTTTGACACTTGTTGTTATTAACGTGTTTTTTATTGCCTGTTGAAAGCTTACAAATAAATTACTCTTAAGTGGTTAGACTGATCTTTTAAGCATGCGTTGTTCAGTAAATATTTCGGGTACGAGTAATGTTCAACCCTTACTTGGCCCCCCCCCCCCTCCCCCTCCTGGGCAACCCCACGCTACAGTTGTCTACCACAAATTAAGTTTCGGTAATCATAAAAATTGGGACTGCAGAACTGTCAGGCTAGAATCGGGCAGTATTGAGTTACAAATACTTGTTCTGCGAGATACGCTAGAACAGACAATCTGGGAGATAATCAGCTACACACGGATGGTGACAATCATTCCACCAGCAGTCGGCGTGTTGTCCGAGCTCTGAAGTTAAATAACTGTTTTGAGAATCTTACATGAACAATTGAGCCCATATCATCCACAAAAGATTACGTCATTGCAGCCGGTTACTTCCCATGTCGAGTGGGATTTCTAAAATGATTCCTACAGCATAGTGCAGAAGAAAACCACAATTTACCTTATTTTCGTGTTGTTTACAGACGATGCAAATTCTCAAGAGAGGCCAGTTTCTATATTAAGAATAGTCAAGTATCGGATGACGAAAATCCAGAGGTACTGGTGTTTTGATCCCATCAACACAATTTCATTGGTTTGTATAGGGTGGCGCTGTCAGCTATTTTGTTATTGGATCTGGCATACTTTCCGATAAACTGCTCGGAGTTATGTGGATAACTTTCCTTCAATGTGTCCTCCCACAGTTCCAAGCTGGTGAGAATTCCTCAACCTATGTGATCTTAATAAAACGGTACGCTGGCGCACTTCGCACTACGTTAGGAACGACACTGATGTACAATTTGGACAGCTCGGTCAAGGTAGTCGACATTAGGAACAATACCTATAAGAGGACAGTTATGTATTTGTTACGCAATGAACTGTACATTGATGGAAGAGGCATACTACAGGCTTTTTCATATTTGTCAAGATATTTGCACAGAAAAACTAACCGGATTAAAAACCGAATAGATCATAATTACACTATTACTCTGTGATGAGCCACCGGAGACTATAGATCCCTTATAGAAAAATACTTAAATATCCCCGAATAACCTACGACGTTATGTCTGTGGGGTTCAGGTTCAACCTGTAAAACTATATTTGAGGAAACAGCAGGTGAACAGTGCAAGGCTATAATCTGCTGCTTCGTGTATTTCGTGCGGGTAGAACGACCACCTCCTGGTGAGTATGACAGTCTGTGATATCACCACTGCCCAATACTTATTTCTGGGATAGTAATAGATGTTGCCCAGTATTTTAACAGTAAGTCTTTCCGTAAATGCTAACACTTGTCCTGTAGAAGCTCCCTTGGAATTTTCTGATCAGGTTTATTTGGCTTTCAAGGTGTATGTGAAGGATGAGACATAGGAAGTTCCTGCAAACTGTCACATTACAATGTACATGAATTTCCTTATATTTCTTCTGTGGTTTTAACTGAATCTTCGCCTTGCTAACGAACTGTGATTCACAGTAATTAAATACAGATCTGCTGATCACCTATTACAAAGGTCGAAACAAGTAATCTGAATAAGCATTCAAAATGACCCAACGGCCAGGCTGTGTTCTTCTTTCTTCTTTATATTCAAAGTGGTGGACAAAAGTCCTTGGGGAATTAGCAAAACCTCTGGGGAAAGTGGCAACCAAATAATTTTTCAAACTAGTGTGTAGAAAATATGGACCGTAGACATACCACCGGAATTTTCGGGAGAATATTATCCACATAATCTCGGAGATAGCAAAGGCAGATACATGAGAGAATTTTTGTATTATCAGCTTGACAGCTGATGTATCCAAGTTTCTGATCAGAATAATATACAAAAGGACAAAGAAGAAAATTAAGGATATCAAAAAATGGTTCAAATGGCTCTGAGCACTATGGGACTTAATATCTGAGGTCATCAGTCCCCTAGAACTTAGAACTGCTTAAACCTAACTAACCTAAGGACATCACACACATCCATGCCCGAGGCAGGATTCGAACCTGCGACCGTAGCAGTCGCACGGTTTCGGACTGAATTTTTTGCCCACCTACAAGAAGCGCTTAGTAATGTAATGTTGTACTATATGTTTGAAATCCTTGTAAAATATTGGTATATGCTATAAGGGAAGACCAGTAATATACAGTATTTACAAGAACCTGGTGGGGAAAATAAAAATGAAAGACCGAGACAGAAATACTCGGAATAAAGGTAGGGACACACTCTTTGTCTCTTACTGTTGAACTTGTATGTCGATAGGAATAAAAGAATGGTTCAGAATTAAAGGATATGTAGTATGAGATTCATTGATGACAATGTCTCTGTGGCAGTGAATGGAATGAACAGCATGCTGATTATATAATCTGGACTGAAAGTAGATTAAAAAAGGAGAAAATATTGAGGAGCAGCATCAATCAGGTTAACTACAAATATAAAAGTTGAGGACCAAATACTAGATGAAACGAAGGAATTCTGCGACTTCAGAATCAGAATATCACATGACGGCTGAAACAAGAAGGATATAATAGCCACACAGCAGAAACAAAGAGGGCATTCCACACCAAAAGAAGGCTACTAGTATCAAACACGGGCTGCAGTTTGAGAAATAAATTTTTTAGAGTGTAAGTTTTGTGTGGAAGAAGATCATGGAGTGTGGGAAAATTTAAAAATAAGAAAATCAAATCTTCCAGATGTCATGTTAGAGAATGATACTGAAAATTACTTGGACTAGTAAGACAAGAAATTAGGGTTCCCCAGATATTCGTTGACTAAACTAATGTATGGAAACACTAGAAGAAGGGACTGGATGACAGGAGAAGCGTTAAATATCACCGTGGCATCAGAGAGAACGGTAGAGGACAAAAATGGTACGTTTTTAATGTTGTTGGTGTTGCTTTCCAGTCGCAAGACTGGTTTGATAATGGAGGCATAATAAGTGGAGGTGGCGCTACAGACTTACGCTGTACATTGCTTTGAAGCCGGCTCCCTAACGGTAGCAGACTACGCTACTGCTTATAATTGCTTCTTGTTATTAATTTCTGTCGTGGCCACGCAACAGTTGTTTTATACAGTAAATATTACAGTGCTTCCGTGATTATTACAGTATAAAGAAGCCATTTTCAGACTTTAAGGTGTATTTGATCCAATAATGCCACACATCTGGCTTAATTAATGTAATTTTCGTTTTGTTACACGTTTCGAATAACCGAGAAGCGAAGTATGTGATGTGAGAAGGCTGCTTTCGTATTCCAGCATTTTCTCGGAACTGATGTTCCGCTTGTGTCCTCTTCCCGAAAATGCTATGTCTGGGCGGTTTGCAATATTTCCTTCTCACAGCGACCAACCTCGAATTGTAGTGATACGAAATCTAAAGTCAAACTACAGAAATAAAACTACTACATTAAAAGTAACCAACGCAACCGAAATTCCTGTATATAAGAGAAAATATCGGTTGAACAAGTCCATTTACGAAAGAAATGCGATTCCTTTACACTTTAATCAGAACAAGTGGTATACCTTTAAATTATGCAGGCTGCCATTTTTTATCAAAACACTACGATCAAAAGTTAATGTTTGTGGCTACTAACATGGCGGATGCCGGCTTCAAATTTGTGACGTCATGACAATTCCCCCGTATTATACATCCATGGGTTTGATGCAGATCTCCATGCTACTCTATCATGTTCACGCCTCTTAATCTCTGCATAACTACTGCAACCTACATCCATTTCGACCTGTTCACTGTATCCAAGCCTTGGTCTCCCTCTACAATTTTTACCTCCCTCCTTCAGTCAAGTTTTACTATAGTCCAGTTAGTTGTTATAATCTTTTACATAAATCACATCAAGCGACTACTTGTGTATGCTGTATAGGTGACAAGATTTATAGAGGATACACGAATAGTGTTTTGATGTGATTTCTGCAAAATGCTGTAAAAACAGTAACATTAAATACCCAACACATTGGTGTGACGGTGACATGCATATACTAGGTGATCAAAAAGTAAGTATAAATTTGAAAACTGAATAAATCACGGAATAATGTAAATAGAGAGATAAAAATTGACACACATGCTTAGAATGACATGGGGTTTTATTAGAACCAAAAAAATACAAACTTTCAAAAAATGTCAGATAGATGGCGCTTCATCTGATCAGAATAGCAATAATTAGCATAACAAAGTAAGACAAAGCAAAGATGATGTTCTTTACAAGAAATGCTCACTATGTCCACCATCATTCCTCTACAATAGCTGCAGTCGAGGAATTATGTTGTGAACAGCACTGTAAAGCATGTCCGGCGTTATGGTGAAGCATTGGCGTCGGATGTTCTCTTTCAGCATCCCTAGAGATGTCGGTCGATCACGATACACTTGCGACTTCTGGTAACCCCAAAGCCAATAATAACACGGACTGAGGTCTGGGGACCTGGGAGACCAAGCATGACGAAAGTGGCGGCTGAGCACACGATCATCACCAAACGACGCACACAAGAGATCTTTCACGCATCTAGCAATATGGGGTGGAGCCCCTATCCTGCATAAACATCGTACGTTCCAGCAGGTGTTTATCAGACAGTGAGGAATATGCCATTCTGTAACATATCGGCGTACCTCTCACCCGTCACGGTAGCAGTTTTGCTGTCCAGCGCCATCTGTCGGACATTTTGTGAACTTTGTTTTTTTTTCTAATAAAACTCCATGTCATTCCAAGCATTTGTGTCAATTTTTACCTCTCTATCTACATTATTCCGTGGTTTATTAAGTTTTCAAATTTATACTGACTTTTTGATCACCCTGGAAGTCGAAAAATTTTTAAGGTTTGCAGTATTCCACTTGATAATGACCACCCAACCGAAATTGCATAAGTGGTTATAATTTCACAATAATAGGCTATCATGATGCCCTCTAAAAATATTTTGCCGGCCGGAGTGGCCGAGCGGTTTTAGACGCTACGGTCTGGAACCGCACGACCGCTACAGTCGGAGGTTCCAATGCTGCCTCGGGCATGAATGTGTGTGATGTCCTTAGGTTAGTTGGGTTTAAGTAGTTCTAAGTTTTAGGGCACTGATGACCTCAGAAGTTAAGTCCCATAGTGCTCAGAGCCATATGAACCATTTCTAAAAATATTAAAGTTTTATTTATTCTAGCTAAATATTAATTCCTTTTCCAAATTTCCTCTCGGTTTCTTTCACTGCTTGACCAGTAGAAAGACTGATAACGGCGAATCCACAGTTGGACTTGGGACTATTTTTCTGAAATTTATCGCCGCTTTCATCTCTTGCTGTGACTTGTAAATATGAAGAATGCGGGTTTTGATAGTCGTTCGGAGTTCCCGTTAAACTGAATTTCGCTTTATAACTGGCTCGGTCAGTCAGTTCAGAGTTTAGAAGAAGACCATGCCTTGTATAGCAATACGGTGTTAAAGCAACCTGTCGGTAGGGGACAGCTTTCCACACTGAATACAATTCCTTTCCCACGTCGAACGCGCTGCGGGAGAGTGCTCGGAATTGCGATATTTTGTGAGCGGTACGTCACAGGGCTGGGCCACCTGAGGCCGCGGGCCGGCGTAAAGTTGGCGCGTCCCCCTGCCGGCAGGCGGCGAGTTATTGGATTCGCGGGTACCGGGTATAAGGCCGGCCTTTCCTCTCCCGTGTCGTCCGCCGGTCCCCTGTGGTAAGCGCCAACGCAAAGGCAAGAATTAGGTGAGATCGATAGCGTGCTCGCAGCTGCGACCGCCCGGCCCCACACGTGCCTCTGCGTCTTCACGTCTCGCCTTCACAACACGTCACATAATTTCCTGTGCTAAGCTCCTCTGCAAACGATTAGCCAGTTTTAAAATCGTGCGAGTTAACGACTAAGCGTTTCATCCGCTAGAGATTACCGTGGGTTTATCAAGTTTTAATACTCCTGTTTGCTGCTCGATTCATCGTACACTAGGTGACAGCACGAGTTCATTTTCCAAAATGGCTACTGTACTGCTGCAGTCCCATTAGCGCCTGTCCTTATCACACTTTTATCCGTTATAGCTTACTCGCAAGTCTAAGCTTTCTACGGCGTGTAGACCGTTCGAATAGTTCGCAGAACAGTGGGAAATATTTTTCACTTTATTTCGCTTCAGAAACAAAGATTCAGTTCTCATAATACAGGGCGTTTCAAAAGTAGTTTTACAAAAATTGGGGACAGGTCCCTTACACCGAATAAAGAAAATTCGTATAAACACGTGTCAGAAAATCCCTCTTTTTCAAGTTATTAATGAAAGATTGCAATTTAGATGATCGGAGCTCATCAATACATAAACTCGTAATACACTCCAACACAAAAAAACGACGCGCCACGAAGGAATTATCCGAATTGGACGGAAATCTGTAGATCTGATGTTCATGTACAGACAAACAGATGTGTACAGTTTCAGACAAACGAATCATTTATTCAAGGGACACAACTTCACAAACTGAGCAAGTCAATAATGCGTTGGTCCACCTCTGGTCCTTTTCCAGACAGTTATTCTGCTTATCACTGATTGCGAGAGTTGTCGGATGTCCTCCTGAGGGATGTCGTGCCAACTTCCGTCCAACTGGCGCCTTGGATCGTCAAAATCCCGAGATGACTGGACGGCTCTGCCCACAATGCTCCAAACGTTCTCAGTTGGGGAAAGATCTGGCGACCTTTCTGGCCAAGGCAAGAACGAAGACATGCTGTAGAAACTCCCGCCGTGTACGGGTGGACATTATCTTGCTGAGATGGCTTGCCGCGAAAGGCAACAAAACGGGCAGTAGAATATCGTTGACGCACAGCTGTGCTGTAAGGGAATCGCGGATGACAACCAAACGGCTCCTGCTGTGAGATGAAACGGCACCACTGTCCATTCCTCCTATCCGGACACTTCTTTGCTGGTGATCGGGGCTCATTTCGAAGCGGGACGCATCACTGGAGACTATTTAACTCCTGTCAGTGAGATTACAGGTCGAATTCTAAAAAGAAACCCTGTCTTCTGGCTGCGCGCCACTTCTACTCCAGTGGTAGGACTCGACGGATTCACTCGTAGAAGAGCGACTTACAGAGTCATTTATTATCAGTAACTGGCAAACTGAGACATTGTCCTACGGCCTGTGTAATTGCCGACACTGGTGACTATGACACTAGTGAAGCACTTGACTCGTATTTCGGAGAGTGGCGGTTCAAATCCTCGGTCGGCCATCCAGATTTAGATTTTCGCGTAAGGCAAATGCCGGGATGGTTCCCTTCAAAGAACACGGCCGATTGCCTTCCCCACTCTGAGCTTGCGTTCCCTCTCTGTAGACAGCGTCGTCGACGGGGTCTTAAAGTTTAACCTTCCTTCATTCATGTGTAATTACTGATATTACATTCTGATCTTCATCCATCGAAGTGTTCAGTAAGATGATTCTACACATACATAGCACTACGCAGTTTGTGGCGGTGGGTACTTTGTACCAATGCTCGTCATTCTCTTCCCTGTTAAATTCGTAAGTCAAGCGAGGGGAAAAAGTTGGTCTGTATACGTATGAATGGGCCCTAATCTTCCATTTTTGTTTTTAACCTATGCGAGCTGAACATTAGAAGCAATGGAATCGTTCTGTAGTCTGTCGCAAATTCCTCAACAGCGTTTCACAAAGAAATCGTCATCTTCCCTCCACGGAACATTTAATCAACACTTTCGTATGGATCGCACATAACTGTAACAAATTTAGTAGCACATCTCTGAACTGCTTCGATCGCTTCCAGTAATCCTACCACATTGGTTTAGAGAACATTCGAGCAGTACTTAGTTATGGGTTGAACAATCGTTGTGTACACCGCCTATTTCATAGAAGCTTCACATCTTCCCATAACCCTCCCAATAAACAGCAGTCGGCCATTCTCCTACCCTACAACTGATATAATTTTTACTTTTCGTGGATGGGGTTCACAGTCGTGCACCATAGTAGCCACTGACGATAAAAAAATATTTTCACAATTTAAATTGTGAAAAAATGTTTTGCACAGTCAGAGGAAACTATGAAGTCCATTTAGTGTCGTTTCACAACGTAAGATCTAGATATCGAAGCGACCTGAGGGAGAGTGGCAGCATGCTGTTAACATTATATACATCCTGGCACTCAACTACGACGTTTTCACGGGCACCACAGCATTATCCAGATTGCTATCACACTTCCCTGTGGCCTTCAGATGTTAACTTTGTCTCCAATGAACACCCGCCGGCAAGTTCATCGGAGACTGCAGTGAATTACCGACTACCGCTCTGAGCACTACAGCCACACCGATCTCGATGTTTTTCATTGCATTTTACATTCGCAGGCTAGTTGCTTGTTGTACTTGGCGGAAGGAGCGATTTCACTGATAAATCACTCAAAAAGTCTCTGTAGTTGCGATAAATTCGCTGAGTAAGGCTGAGATGATCCACATTAGTATAAAAACAAACATCACAAACAGTTTGCATCACCTCGGTCCCCTTGAGTTCCAGAACCTGTACAGAAAATTGGAATAGTGATCAACATAAACATCATTTCCGCCATTTTTACTGCTATTGAAAACCACACATTGCATATTGTACCACCACACAGCTAGACCTTCAGAGCTGATGGTCCAGAATGTGTATACACTGGTACCTCTAATATCCAGTAGCACGTCCTGTTGCACTGCTGCAGGACTGTATTCGTCGTGGCATACTATCCAAAAGTTCATCAAGGCACTGTTGGTCCAGATTGTGCCACTCCGCAACGGCGATTCGGCGTAGATCCCTCGTCCATAAACAGCCCTTTTCAATCTATCCCAGCCACGTTCGATAGGGTTAATGTCTGAAGAACACGCTGGCCACTTTAGTGATGTTACCCTGAAGGAAGTCATTCACGAGATGTGTGATAGCGAATTTTCTCTATGAAGACGAATGCCTCGCCAATATGCTGCCGATATGGTTGTACTATCGGTCGGAGATTGGAATTCACGTATCCTACAGCCGTTATGGCGCCTTCCATGACCACCAGCGGCATACGTTGGTCCCACATATTGCTACCCCAAAACAGCAGGGAACCTCCACCTTGCAGCACTCGCTGGACAGTATGTCTAAGGCGTTCAGCATGACCGGATTGACTCCAAACACGTCTCCGACTATTGTCTGGTTGAAGGCACATGCGATACTCATCGGTGAAGAGAAAGTCATGCCAATCCTGAGCGGTCCATTCTGCACGTTGTTGGGCCCATCTGTACCGCGCTGCATGGTGTCGTGGTTGCAAAGATGGACCTCACCATGGACGTCGCGAGTGAAGTTGCGCATCATGCAGCCTTTTGCGCACAGTTTGAGTCGTAACACGACGGCCTGTGGCTGCACGAAAAGCATTATTCAAGATGGTGGCGATGTTGTAAGGGTTCCTCCGAGCCATAATCCGTAGGAAGCGGTCATCCACTGCAGTTGTAGCCCTTGGGCGGCCTGAACGAGGCATGTCATCGTCAGTTCCTGTCTGTCAGTATCTCCTCCATGTCTGAACAACATCGCTTCGGTTCTTTCCGAGACGCCTGGACACTTCCCTTGTTGAGAGCGTTCCCTGGCACAAAGCAACAATGCGGACGCGTTCGAACCGCGGTGTTGACCGTCTAGGCATGGTTGAACTATAGACAACACGAGCCGTGTACCTCCTACCTGGTGGAATGACTGGAACTGATCGGCTGTCGGACCCACTCCGCCTAATAGGCACTGCTCATGCATGGTTGTTTACATCTTTGGACGGGCTTAGTGACATCTCTTCTAGTCAAAGGGACTGTGTCTGAGATACAATATACACAGTTAACATCTGTCTTCAGGAGTTCTGGGAACCGGGCTGATGCAAAACTTGTTTCGATGTGTGTCTATTGCTTAACATTTAATCGTGCAGGTTATTATTTTGGGATATACTCGTAATGGATACCCTTTATACATACGTGTGATTGCAATGCTTGCTGTCGCTCAGTTCCGGAGCGAATATTTCGGTAGTTTAATTCTCCCAACAGGTGGTAAATGGTCGGAGGAGGATTATCCCTTTACCAGCATGAAATTTACCTCGCAGCTTTTCATCACTTTTTCGTACGCTGTATTTTCCACTGGTGATTTGAATAATTTGTTGCAGTAGCAGAACCAGTTGGAAACAGTAACTGCTACTGTTACGGGAAAGCCCACATCCCTCATGCGGAGGGCACGCAAGGTGAAGCGACGCTTTCTTGTCAGAGCACAGCCGATTCCATAGGATTATCGAGTTTCCCGGCAGCTCCGCTGTTTTGCTACAGAGTATTTGCAGCATTGAATTACCGACTACCGCTCTGCGCGCGACAGCCACATCGATCCCGATGTTTTTCCTTGTGTTTTACACTCGTAAGCTAAATGTTTGTTGTGCTCGGCGGAAGGAGCGGGAGTTTCACTGAATTAGAGAATCGTGCCAGCATTAGTCTCCGAGGGTAAAAACTAGTGCTCGAGTAGAGTGGAATCTTACCACACAGCGACCCGTCCTCAGAACTTAGACAATTTATTATCATACGATTTGCATCACGTTTATATTGCTGGAACAGCTATATTTAAGGTTCGCGCTTAAATACCATACTTGTAATAATATTAAATTTCGAAATTCAATTCTGTTAAATTTTAAACAATACAGGTGTCTACCGAGTTAAGTGACGCAATGGAGAAACATTGTACTCTAAATCACTAGGAGGGTAGTGCAAATCTCCATCCATCCATTCAGATTTAAGAGGGTGTGCTGAAAAGGAATTCCTCCGATGTTTTTCTGTGAAAACTCTTAAAGCTTCTTAAATAAGACAAAAGATATTAACATTCTACATCTTTATTCGCAATGTCTGCATATTTATTCCTCAACGTAGTCATCCTGGCGACGAACACATTTCTCCTAACGAGAGTCCAATTTGTTAATACCATCACTGTAGAACATTTGACTTTGTTGACGGAACGACAACCTCACACCTGCGTGCACCGCTTCATCACTATCAAAGTAAAGCCCTCTACTGTGTTCTTTACGTTTTGGAAACAGATCAAAATCGGATGGGGCCAAGTAGAGACTGTATGGAAGATGATCGATGACACAACGGAAGGTGTCGGATTGTTGCATATGTCGCAGCGCTCGTGTGTTGTCTTCCATTGTCATGCCGAAGGAGATGGTGCTCCGTGTGTGGACGAACTCTTCGAATTCGAAACTCGTTTGCAGCTCGCAGTTTCTCATGGAAGTACATAGTTACCTTAGAGACCGCCGACATGTTACATGCTGCAATTCTGAGCCCTCTAGAGGCAGAGGCCTGCAAATATGTAGACATGAAGAATAAATATGTAGAATGTTGATAACGTTTGTTTTATTTAAAAAGATTTAAGAGCTTTCACATAAAAAATTTGGATGCAATATCTTTTGGCATGCGATGGTCCATTTTCCGTCGTTGCTCTATATCTCTTAAGACAAATTTCGGAATGATTTATTTGAAAAAGACACAGACGATTTGCTTTCCGATGGCAAGCATGTGCTCCTTTTCTAATGCCACGCTATCAATGGGAGTCGCGCGGGATTAGCCGAGCGGTCCGAGGCGCTGCAGTCATGGACTGTGCGGCTGCTCTCGGCGGAGGTTCGAGTCTTCCCTCGGGCGTGCGTGTGTCTGTTTGTCCTTAGGATAATTTAGGTTAAGTAGTGTGTAAGCTTAGGGGCTGATGACCTTAGCAGTTAAGTCCCATAAGATTTCGCACACATTTCAATTTTTTTTGTCAACGGTACATTAAACCCCAGTCTTCCTTTACTTTTCTAAGCACCTTACTGTAACGATAAGTCATCTTTCAGATTATGTAGCTGGGAGGGCATAATGGTACTGCTTTGACGATTTAAAAAAGTCGATACCTCGTAATTTGGAGCTGTTATTAGCACGTGCTTTTATAGGTGAAACTATTTCTGATAAAGATAAAGAATTGTTTTCCTTGGAAGCAATGGGTTTTCAAAGCTCGCTTAGGCAACATGTACGAATGAGTTTCTCGCCCACATCGCCTTGAAAAACAACTGGGAAAGAAGGGGAAGGAGGCCCGTGGGGAAGTGAGGAAAATTGTAAACCGCCAAACACAATGAACGTGAAACAGTGCTCGAAAAGTACTAGCAGGAATTTAAGGAGCACTGATCATATCTGAATTAGTCATTTGCGAACGTCGATTATGGCGATCTACCACTCTACAGCTTCTTACCACAACTGATCGACGTAAGTACTGGTAAATTCACATCATACGCGATGTGATCTCAATAGCGAAAAACATTAAAGTTGTAAATAAAATAACAGAGCAAGAGTAATACATACAGCTATACAGTAATTTTTTAGCTGCAATAACTCTAGGGAAAAAAGTTTACTCGTACCCCCGAAAACTCTTGGTACCTTGCACACTAGAGATTCGTCACAATCAATGAATGTAGATGTCACTGAAGAAAATATTAGATATCTGGGGCGAGTAATTATGAACATCCAGATTTCTACGGCAGACTAACAGACATAGTTAAAATGCTTAAGTTTAACTATTGGTTACGGTTCAAGCCCTCACAAACCTATATTCACATTTTTGCTTTGCAAACCATTTTATAGTGCATATTGCAGTGAACTTCGAAGCGATATTAGTCTTTCCTCCTAAGACGTTCGAGCGGTTAGACAGGGTGTAAAATGCGACATTAGGCAAACAGCGACATCCACATGCTGGAAGTATCGGTATTTCGATGACGAAAACGACTGCTGCTAGTGCCGACATGGGCTTTCAATCCTGAAGCAGCGCACGTCTCAAAAAGACTGAGATAATCGCACAATATATCACCGGTTGTGCATAGAAGAGCTCCAAATTTACTTCGATATAAGACGTACGAAAATATACAGTACAGCAACTACTGTAAGTGCTTTCCAGTTTTTATGTCTGGCGCTCAAGATATACTTGCAAAATTTTTGTAGCACTGGGTTTGCTCCGAAAGAGACCAAGCTAGTGTCGTTATTATGGAGTCAGCGTGAACCGAACACAGCATCTCCAAATACTAACAGTATATTTCGTAGCAACTTAGCGAGGATTAGGAGGAGCGACCTCCGTGAATCCTCTGCAGCCTTCTAGACTGGTTCAGATGGGCATATATTATCATCGACAGGTTACCTGGCAGGTTTGCTGCACTTAAACCTTTGTAAACACAGAAATGATTTAGGGCAGTATTCACGCCAATAAATCCTTCTTCCACTCATTACTGAATAGGCAGTGACATTGGTCTTACAAAAACAACTAGTTTTCCCACTTTTTATCTAAGGACAATACATTCTAAGTCTTTAGAAACCGAAAACAGGTTAGATCAGCTGAAAAAGCAGTTAATAATATCAAATGTGATCTAGTAGGGTTGTCAGAAGTGCGAAGACCAAATAGGATTAAAATCGAGACATACTTCATATTACAGAGTAGCAGATCGGTATTGGGAAGGCATTAAATTTTATCCGTTACAATTTTATGTGGTACTGTTACAAAGAAGGGAGAGGAAACTGTAGAAACTTCCGAAAGTTTCTATGTTAAAGATGAAAATGTATATTTATGAGGTACCTCAGTGTTCTTTCTGAAGGGATATCCTGTAAGTAGCTTTATTATTGCTCAAGATTTGTAATACTAGTGTCACATTACGTTAACGAGTGCTGAGTGTACCTTACTTTAAGTGCAATGAAACCCAGAAGAAACAACTGACTACATCCAGTAAACAAAAGTGTAATGTAATGCACTGATATACCTAAAGATGAGTGTATAAGCTCACGAAACGTGTCGGGGGAGTAAGTAAGTGACTTTTAATTTATCTTTCATTCCGAAGATTTGTTTAATTGTCTGTATAATTCAAACTCACGAGCAATTATTCAAATTGTTCAAATGGCTCTGAGAACTATGGGACTTAACATCTGAGGTCATCAGTCCCCTAAAACTTCGAACTACTTAAACCTAACAAACCTAAGGACATCACACACATCCATGCCCGAGGCACGATTCGAGCCTGCGACCGTAGCGGCCACGCAGTGCCACACTGAAGCGCCTACAACCGCTCGGCCACACCGGCCGGCAGTAGTAATTAATTCGTTCGAGGCATGAAGAAATAAAGGTGTCTGAACATAGTGATATCAACAGAAAATATTAAAGAAATATTAATGTGACTTCCAAAACTATGTACAGAATGCCTATAAGAGGGATTTTAACTGGAATACTGCTAAAATTGCTATACCTGAGTAGAAAGAAGTCAGGCGAGACCGATCAAACTATAGATGTATTAGCTTCCTCCCAGCAATGTTCAAAATATTCGTAAGGGGTACTGCCTAGCGAAGAACTCTGAATGAATATAAGCACCGGAGAAGAAAGCTGATATTTGTCACGGTCCAGATTTTATCGTACTCGCCGCATAACTAGATAATTTTAGACTTATGTTAGTAACTGCTGCAATTCGAGGAAATGAAACGTGCCCGCCCACGGCAAACAGGGAAGAAGGAAGAAAAGAAACAGAGTGAGCTGCATTGCACGAGAAAATTACGTGTCTGCAGGAGCTGGCGAGAACAAAACCTTCAGATAGGAGCTTATCAGCGCCTGGGGGGTGGCAGATCGCATTGGCGCCCAGCTGCAGATAAGACATCCGCACAAAAAGTTCGCAACCAGCAAGTGTCGCCAGCCTGTGATTACAAGAAAGTGCCTTCGGTACTTTGTATCTTGACTGTGGCCAAAACTCCCCTAAAATCCATTACTAGTGCTCGTCAAGTACTGGTTTCTCCCGAAGAGGGGATTTTGCGTCATTTCAATCCCAAGCTCTTCATCAAATTGTTTAATGTAGACATTTTTCATCTGCCTCTATAATCTTTAATCTCCGCACGTCTCCCTCCATTATCAAACTGATTATCCCCTGATGCTGATGCTACGGGAAGTGTCTACATCTGCATGACTACTCTGCAATTCACATTTAAGTGCTTGGCAGAGGGTTCATCGAACCACAATCATACTATCTCTCTACTATTCCACTCCCTAACAGCGCGCGGGAAAAACAAACACCTAAACCTTTCTGTTCGAGCTCTAATGTCTCTTATTTTATTTTGATGATCATTTCTACCTATGTAGGTTGGGCTCAACAAAATATTTTCGCATTCGGAAGAGAAAGTTGGTGACTGAAATTTCGTAAAAAGATCTCGCCGCGACGAAAAACGTCTATGCTGTAATGACTTCCATCCCAACTCGTGTATCATATCTGCCACACTCTCTCCCCTATAACGCGATAATACAAAACGAGCTGCCCTTTTTTGCACCCTTTCGATGTCCTCCGTCAATCCCACCTGGTAAGGATCCCACACCGCGCAGGAATATTCTAACAGAGGACGAACGAGTGTAGTGTAAGCTGTCTCTTTAGTGGACTTGTTGCATCTTCTAAGTGTACTGCCAATGAAACGCAACCTTTGGCTCGCCTTCCCCACAATATTATCTATGTGGTCTTTCCAATTGAAGTTGTTCGTAATTTTAACACCCAGGTTCTTAGTTGAATTGACAGCCTTGAGAATTGTACTATTTATCGAGTAATCGAATTCCAACGGATTTCTTTTGGAACTCATGTGAATCACCTCACACTTTTTGTTATTTAGCGTCAACTGCCACCTGCCACACCATACAGCAATCTTTTCTAAATCGCTTTGCAACTGATACTGGTCTTCGGATGACCTTACTAGACGGTATATTACAGCATCATCTGCGAACAACCTAAGAGAACAGCTCAGATTGTCACCCAGGTCATTTATATAGACCAGGAACAGCAGAGGTCCCAGGACGTTTCCCTGGGAAACAGCTGATGTCACTTCAGTTTTACTCGATGATTTGACGTCTATTACTACGAACTGCGACCTTCCTGTCCTGTCAACTAATTCATTTTTAGTCAAGTGTTGTACCATAAATTTCTTTTCTCTCACTTAGTATCTCCTCGCCAGTTAACCAATCTACCCACCTCATTTTTGGCATCCTTCTGTATCCTTCTTTTCAGAACCGTACCAGTACGTTCTCTTCTGGTCTGAATTGTTTATCGTCCATATTTCACTTCCGTTCAAATGGCTCTAAGCACCATGGGACTTAACATCTGAGGTCATCAGTCCCCCAGACTTAGAACTACTTACACCTAACTAACCTAAGGACATCACACACATCCATGCCCGAGGCAGGATTCACTTCCGTACAAGACCGCACTCCAGCAAGTGCCACCAGGAAATACTTACTGACACTTAAATTTAAATTTGAAGTTGAGATACTTTCTTTTTTAGGAAATATTTTCTTGTCGTTACATTCTTTTTACGTCCTCCATCGTTAGTTATCTTGCTACACAAATAGCGAAACTTCACGATGTCTACTTCTGTTGACGCATTTGGTGACTTACTCCATACTTTATTACAGAATCAGCCAGTTCTTCATTAGTACGGAAACATTGTAGATCTATAACACATACACAAAAGAATAAAAATTTTAACAGTATAAATATTCGAACGGCACACATTAGATTGACTACGAAATGTCTTTCGAAACGCTTGATCTATACAGACATTGATACTACTGTACTTTATTCAGATTCTCGGAAGGGCAAAACACCATCAATCGAGTAACTCTTATCTCTTGGTAGTATTTTATTGTTGGAAGTGAAATAAAGTTCCAGGTAGTACATCAGCCAGTCTTACAAGAACATAAGAAAATCTTAATTTCAGATACATTTAACACGGCGATTTTGTCATATTTACACTGCTGGCCATTAAAATTGCTATACCAAGAAGAAATGCAGATGATAATCGGGTATTCATTCGACAAATACATTCCTGGAAATGGAAAAAAGTACACATTGACACCGGTGTGTCAGACCCACCATACTTGCTCCGGACACTGCGAGAGGGCTGTACAAGCAATGATCACACGCACGGCACAGCGGACACACCAGGAACCGCTGTCTTGGCCGTCGAATGGCGCGCTAGCTGCGAAGCATTTGCGCACCGCCGCCGTCAGTGTCAGCCAGTTTGCCGTGGCATACGGAGCTCCATCGCAGTCTTTAACACTGGTAGCATGCCGCGACAGCGTGGACGTGAACCGTATGTGCAGTTGACGGACTTTGAGCGAGGGCGTATAGTGGGCATGCGGGAGGCCGGGTGGACGTACCGCCGAATTTCTCAACACGTGGGGCGTGAGGTCTCCACAGTACATCGATGTTGTCGCCAGTGGTCGGCGGAAGGTGCACGTGCCCGTCGACCTGGGACCGGACCGCAGCGACGCACGGATGCACGCCAAGACCGTAGGATCCTACGCAGTGCCATAGGGTACCGCACCGCCACTTCCCAGCAAATTAGGGACACTGTTGCTCCTGGGGTATCGGCGAGGACCATTCGCAACCGTCTCCATGAAGCTGGGCTACGGTCCCGCACACCGTTAGGCCGTCTTCCGCTCACGCCCAAACATCGTGCAGCCCGCCTCCAGTGGTGTCGCGGCAGGCGTGAATGGAGGGACGAATGGAGACGTGTCGTCTTCAGCGATGAGAGTCGCTTCTGCCTTGGTGCCAATGATGGTCGTATGCGTGTTTGGCGAAGTGCAGATGAGCGCCACAATCAGGACTGCATACGACCGAGGCACACAGGGCCAACACCCGGCATCATGGTGTGGGGAGCGATCTCCTACATTGGCCGTACACTTCTGGTGATCGTCGAGGGGACACTGAATAGTGCACGGTACATCCAAACCGTCATCGAACCCATCGTTCTACCATTCCTAGACCGGCAAGGGAACTTGCTGTTCCAACAGGACAATGCACGTCCGCATGTATCCCGTGCCACCCAACGTGCTCTAGAAGGTGTAAGTCAACTACCCTGGCGAGCAAGATCTCCGCATCTGTCCCCCATTGAGCATGTTTGGGACTGGATGAAGCGTCGTCTCACGCGGTCTGCACGTCCAGCACGAACGCTGGTCCAACTGAGGCGCCAGGTGGAAATGGCATGGCAAGCCGTTCCACAGGACTACATCCAGCATCTCTACGATCGTCTCCATGGGAGAATAGCAGCGTGCATTGCTGCGAAAGGTGGATATACACTGTACTAGTGCCGACATTGTGCATGCTCTGTTGCCTGTGTCTATGTGCCAGTGGTTCTGTCAGTTTGATCATGTGATGTATCTGACCCCAGGAATGTGTCAATAAAGTTTCCCCTTCCTGGGACAATGAATTCACGGTGTTCTTATTTCAATTTCCAGGAGTGTATATTATACTACAACTGACATGTGATTACATTTTCACGCAATTTGGGTGCGTAGATCCTGAGAAATCAGTACCCAGAACAACCACCTCTGGCCGTAATAACGCCGTCGGTCCTATTTTTTCTATTTTTTTTTGTGTGTGTGTGTGGGGGGGGGGGGGGGGGGGTCGCTGATTTGCGTACGTGAAGATAGCGCCCGATAGTGACGCAGATGGTTTCCATATGATTTACATCAGGCGAATTTCTTCGCCGAGACATTAACGTGCGTTTACTATAATGCTCCTTAAACCACTATAGCATGTTTCTAGCTCCGAGACATGGCCAGTTATACTGCTTAAAGATGAAATCGCCGTCGGAAAAGACATTAAGCATGAAGGGATGCAGGTGGGTCGCAGCTGCCAGCGTGGCTTCGATTACTACCACAGGTCCCATGCAAGCGCAGGAGAATGTCTTCCACAGCATCATACTACACTCACCAGCCTTCGTTCTTGGCGCGCTGCACGTTTCGAGCAGCCGTTCATCTCGATGACGGCGTTTGTGGAGACGACCATCGACGTAGTGTAGGAAACATGCGATTCATCCGAAGAGCGGGCACGTTTCCATTGATCGACGGTCGAATCCCGATGGTTCTGTGCCGATAGCAGTTGTAATTGAAGATGTGGTTGGGTGAACGTGTGAACACGTAGGGGTGGTCTCCTGCAGAGCTCCATGTTTTACAATGTACGCTAAACGGTGTGCTCCGAAACACTTGCGCGTGCACCAGCATTGTGCTCTTTCGGCAGAGATGTCACAGATCGCCATCTATCCTACTTTACAGAGCAGACAAGCCTGTGAACCCACATTCTCTGAAGAGTCGTGGACAGCCAACCATTTAGCGCCTAGTGATAGTTTCACTGTCCTCCTACCTCTTTCCGTAGATGCTCAAGACAATAGCACTTAAACATTCGACCAGCTTCGCCGTTTTCGAGATACTCGTTCCCAGGTTCTGCGTCATAATACTCTGCCCTTTGTCAGAGTTGCTTACCTCACTGTATTTCCCCATTTGCACCCCATATCCTCGCTAGGGTGATCACTCGTCGGCGTCTGTTCCGCTTATATACTTTAGTTAGCGCGTCACATGCCCGCAACGTGACCAGGTGGCAGCCAGCGTCACGTTGGGCAGTGGTCGTAATGTTTTGAGGGCAATTCGGAAGTTAAGTAACTCGTTATTGATGCACGCCACGTAACTTTTATTGATGGCTGCATTACACCTCAAAGTGGCGGAGCTACATGACACTATTTTTCAACGTAGTCACCAAGGCTCTGTAGGCTACGGACAGAACATTCCACGAACCGTCGAATTCCTGCACGATAGAAATAGGCTCATTGGTCACGGACCGCTGTGTGAATGTCCTCATCGTTGAAAAATCTGTGCGCGCTGCTTCTACTGTAGCTAGTTACAGAGTAATAATTTAAAAACGATTTATTCCGTTTACTACCTGAATTGTCTTTTCGTCTGTGAAGAGACCTTCATAACAGTGAGAAAGACTGTAATGTGCAATTATTAAATCGTAGGGGCCTAGTGCAGATGCAGAAGCACTGTGACGTGATCGATGTCAGCGTCGCTGCGTCAGCAGCTCAGATTAACATAATTGTTCCGGTCTTCCATTGCATCCAGTGACCTCTTACGCGACACGCCTATCGACCAACTCCTGATTTGATTTGATTTTGACAGGGAAGCTAAAACAGCTTAGGTCTAACCCGTCACCGAGTTTATTGTGCGGTATCGGTCCCTGTGTATCTAGTAAAGCCAACCTATGCCCTTAAATAGTGCAAGGCGTCCCTTTACCAGTTTTTTGTCAGACACAATTTCTTCAGGTCTAGTTGTCCCGAAGACTCTGTATCTTTTGGTCTCCAATGTCACGCATTCGACGATTAGGTGTGATGCAGTTTCTTCACCCTCATCACGGATCCTACATTTAGTGTCTTCTTCCGTTGTACTCATTGTGTGTAGGTGTTTTTTGAAATTCCCATGGCCGGTCATCAGTCCAGTCACGAGTTTGATCTCTTTCCTGCTCAATCCCAGGATTACGAAAAAATGTTCAGATGTGTGTGAAATCCTATAGGACTTAACTGCTAAAGTCATCAGTCCCTAACCTTACACATTACTTAACCTAAATTATCCGAAGGACAAACACACACACCCATGCCTGAGGGAGGACTCGAACCTCCAGGATTACAGAGCTTCTTTTAAAACAAGGCTTGGGCATCATTACCTTACCATGTTTTTGTTTCTGGACCTTGGTCCAATATTCTACGTGCTGTTTCCTGAGCCAGTTCCGTAGTTCTAGTTTGATCACAGCCTTGGTGATGGTCAGGATAGGTTCGGGTCCAATAAATCGAGTCGTTGCCCGTATCCTGTCCCATGTGTCGGCTTGTTCTTCGCCACAGATCCCTGAGTGGCCAGGCTCCCACACTAGTTTTACCCTATTGCTTCCCCATAGCTACGCCAGAGCCACAATCTTGGATCTTGTTGCAGGAGCTGCCATTGATTTCATGGCTGCCTGGCTGTCTAAATAGATGTAGATGCTATGGTCATTGTAGCACCTACGCATATTCTTCTCCACACATGCCCTGACTGTAGTAATTTCAGTTTGGAATACAGAGGCCAGTTTTCCTAGAGAGATGATGCCCTCCAGTCTTGGCTGAATCCTGTACACCCCTGCCCCAACGCTTTGGTCTGATTTAGTCCCATCGGTGAACCAAACACTGTTCCCCATACGACGTCGAACTGTTTTTTCCCCCTCGTGATGGTTGTGTGTTGTGTGTTGTCCTTAGGTTAGTTAGGTTTAAGTAGTTCTAAGTTCTAGGGGACTGAGGACCATAGATGTTAAGTCCCATAGTGCTCAGGGCCATTTAAACCATTTATGTTTCTTTCAACTGCCCCCTACTTCCAAGTATTACATTGTAAGGCTTGCTGAGGCAGTTGGGAGCTATTATATAGTCGGCTGGCATTTCAATGTTTACCTCACTCACTATGTTAGTGTGTGATTCTGAATATCGCGATGAGATCCAGTTTCTGCCAGTTCTAAGTCTGTGTGGCCCAGCTGCTGCCTCTATTTTGACCCAAAACTGTAGTGGAGGCATGTCCAGCATGGCTTCCATCCCAGCGATTGGTGTGCTGCTAATTCCGCCTGTTATGGCTAAGCAGGCCAGTCTCTGCACCTTAGCAAGCTCCTTAGCTGCAACCCGCTGTTCTACCTCCTTCCGCCACACACACTAATGTGGTGTATATCCAGTGCATACCTCTGGGGCTTAGGCCCCAGTTTTTACCACAAGCCTACCACAAGCCCTTCTGGTACTAGAGTTTTTGCCTTGGACCAGATACTCTTAATGTGAGGGGTCCACGTTAGCTTCTCATCTAAGGTTACCCCTAGATATTTCACTAACAGGTAGAGTTTCATCGAAGAGCTTTAGATTCCAAGATGAGTGTTGGATATGCCTCTTCATAAATGGCACCACAACATTCTTCTTGGGATTAACCCTCAGATCCTGTTTAATGCACAAATTTTTCACAATGTCCAATCCTCCTTGTGCCATATTTCTAACTGTGTCAGTAAATTTGCCAAATATTACTATGACAATGCCATCTGCGTATTCTTGGCAGAAGCATTGTCTGGAATTTAGTTCCTCAATGAGTTCGTTCACCACTAGATTCCGCAATAAAGGGGACTGAACTCTTCCTTGTGGGCAGCGTCTAGTGGTAGCCTCTACCTTCCTTCCACTAAGCATGGCCCTGGTCCACCTACATATAGTGGTCCCTAGGTACGCACCTCTTCTTCCCTTACCATGGAATCGAAGGCCGTGTTATTGAAAGCCCCCTCCATATCCATAGAGGGCTATTTCTTGGAAGTGAAGTGCTTTCTCCACCCTCCCAACGAATTGGTGGAGAGCTATCTCACATGATTTACCTGGTTGATATGTGTGATGGTTTGAATATAGAGGGGCCCTAATTAGCCTCCTCTCCCCAATGTGACCATTAACCAGTTTTTCCAGTGTTTTGAGAATGAAGGACAGACTGATTGGTCTCATATCCTTGGCCTTGGTATGATCAGTTCTCCCTGGCTTTGGAATGAAGACAACCTTCACTGCCTTCCAAATATTGGGAATGATTCCTACTGCTAGGCTAACCCTGAATAACCTAATAACTTGCATATGACTCTAATGAGATTCCCTCCTGCCTGTTGCAGGAGAGATGGAAAAATTCCATCTGGGCCAGGTGACGTGAATGTTTAGAATGTTCTCAATGCCCATTGGATTTTATTAAAGTCCACACACTCCTTGGCCGATTCTCAGTCCTCTCTTCGAGTGCCTGAGAACCATTGTCTCTCCAGGATCAAATTCTGGTCTGTGTTGTCCGGCAGAGCGTATTGAGGAAATTGAGTTTTGAGGAGCAGTTCCAGCATCTCATGTGCTGTCTTTGTATATACCCCATCCTCCTTCCTCAACTCACCTCCTGGTTTGATTGGTACTCTAGTGAGGAATCTGTGAAGTCTGCCTTGAGCAGCCGTGCTCTCCATCACAGAATGTCTTACAGGATGTCTTCTTTGCTTGGCTGATTGCAAGGTTGTAGTTGACAAGGGCCTCACGATATTTAGCCCATTGTCCTTTACGCCTCTCAATGTTAATCACTCTTGATACCTGTTTTCTTTGAATTTCCAAGTTATTATTCCACCAAGGCACACTCCTATTTGTGCACTTCTTGGTGATTGTACAGTTGTCCTGATATGAGGTCACTATGGCAGAGGTAACAGCCTCTGCTACTTCCTCAAACTCTACTGGATTCCTTATCAAGGTTTTAATTTCCGATAAGCTTAAGTCAAGGTCCCTCCTGTATGTCTCCCAGTCTGTTTTCCTGGGATTCCTATAGGTCATGGTCTGATTACCATTTCAACCTTGAATTTAATGTACATGTGGTCCGATGAGAATGGCTCTAACTACACATACCATTGTTTGACATAGATGCCCATCATCATGGAACCAAAAGTTATGTCAATTGCTCCTTCCCTTCTGCTATTCGTGACTGTAGGTTCATTGACTCTATTCAGGACCTCGAAGTCGTTGGCTAAAAGAAATTCAAGAAGGTACTCAAATGGTTCAAATGGGTCTGAGCACTATGGGACTTAACATCTATGGTCATCAGTCCCCTAGAACTTATAACTACTTAAACCTAACTAACCTAAGGACAACACACAACACCCAGCCATCACGAAGCAGAGAAAATCCCTGACCCCGCCGGGAATCTAACCCAGGAACCCAGGCGCGGGAAGCGAGAACGCTACGCACGACCACGAGATGCGGGCGAGAAGGTACTCACCTCTATTGTTGGTGTCCTTGCTGCCCGACACTAGGTTGTGGGCACTGGCATCGCATCCCACCAGCAGTTGGTCACCTTGCCGATGGCAAGCCTCTACCAGTCTCCTCACCTCCAGAGGAGGAGGAGAGCTGTCTTTGTAAGGAAGGTATGCTGAGGGCAAAATAATTTCCCACGTGATACCTTCCTCGCATTGCTGTGTTTTAATGGTCACTAGGTCCCTGGAGCAGGAACCCATCGTTGGCATGAAAGAAATTCCATTTCTTACACAGACGCATGTTCTGGAGTTTCTTAGATTTCTAGCATGAATCTTCTTACCTCGAGTGCCACCGAGGCCCGATACGCCCCCTTTACATAAGTATCAGGGCCACGACCACTTCCTGCCCAGGCAGCGGCTCAGGGCAGCAGAATCTCCTTTACTGGGCTTCAAATTTATCTGTAGCACCTCCAGTCTCCTTCTTGCTGCCATCATTGCCTTTGAGGTCTTTGAGAACCGTGGCGGTGACCTGCGTGAGCCCAAAAAATAATTTCAGGTCCTCCTCTCGCATCGCCTTCAGGGATTTCTCTCCGACCTCCACCACCAGGGTTGGTCCTTCCGGTACAACCTTCTGGTTGATCACTCTCCAGTATTCTGTCGAGACTTTTGAGTTCTGAGCTACTATTTTCTCGAACAGAGTTTTAGGAGAGACATCCTTAAGTATCTTTAGTACCCATATTGATACCTTTGCGGTCTCAAGAAGTTCCGCTGCCGTCTTGACCAGCAGCTTTGCATCTTCCCACGGGGATATCATGGGTACCTTGTCCTTAAGCCATTCCACCATGTGCACCACCTCACAGACAACAATGAGGGCAACCACGCTCTAGATAGACCCTCCTGAAGTTGGGTCCTGGACCAGCGTCTTTTAAAAGATGGCAATCTTTACAGATTCCTTGTGCTGCGAGGTGATGGCCACCAGTGGATAGCCTTCCTGGATAACTGCCATCTTAAAACCCGAGACTGCAGTACTATAGGTCTGTTTCCCTATTTATTGCCCCGTTTTTTTCTGAGCTACCTTATCCAGGGAGGAGGGAGTTTTAGATTTCTCCTTTGTCCTCTTGCTGCCTGTCTTCGACGTTGTGGGGGTCTGCATATCCCCTTCAACCAGAGACAGCTTTTTTCTTGGGGTATCTTAAGTTCAAGTCCCTTTAATTCCCTCGACTTGTCTTTAAGAAGCCATTCTTTCCCTTCCTTTTCCCTCTGTTCCCTGAGTAGTTTTCTCCTCTGAGCCCCAGACAAGGCCAACTCCTAGTCAGTAAACCTATCCACACTGCTGTGTGTCATTATTAACGTACAACTAACACTGCCGAAAGAAAGGAAAGAACGGAGTAGTACTGAATGCAAGCTTGAGGGCAATGAGTAAAACTGGCATATCTGTTGCCAACAGCCAGTACCGTCAGTGAATGGAGACAATTTGCTAACAAACAAGACACCCAGCACATAATTCAACATTTGCACTTTTGTGCAAATGCACTGACGGGAAAAAAATCATAACATCGAGAAGGAGTTGTACGACATAAACGATTTGCAGGAGGTTGTCTACATCTGAAAGATGACGTTTATTCAAATTTCTGGCCACACGCGTAAGAGTGGTGCTAATAGTGCTACTATGAAAATGTAATACAGTTTTGCTTTAAATACACTCTGTAACGGTCGTGAGTATTAGTTACTTTTGAGACTGGCAATGATGAGTTGATGTTTGTCAAGACTGCCTTTAAGGTGACAAAAGTCGCCGTTATCAACACCTCACTGAGTTTAAACTAGGTCGTGTAATACTGCTACGAGAAGCTGGACGTTCTTTTTGTGAAACTTCAGCGAGACTTGGCACGAATGTAGGCACTGTACATAATTGCTGGCAACGGAGATCACCAGAATGCACGGTCGCGAGAAGACGGCGCTCCGGAAAGCTACGTGGCAGTATCGGAAAGGAAGACCGTCGTGTTCGGAGTATGGCTCTGGCTCACCGTACTGCACCTGCAGCAGCAGTTGACACCGCAGTGACGCAACGAACTGTTACAAATCGGTTACTTCAGGGACATCTTCGAGCCAGACGCACTGTAGGATGAGTCCTACTAATCCCAAACCACCACCATTTGCGACTTCAGTGGTGTCAAGCGAGAGCTGATTGGAGAGCAGGGTTGAGGTCTTTTGTATTTTCTGCTGAAAGCTGATTGTGACTCGGTGCCAGTGATGGCAGTGCGGTGGTTAGAATGACTCCAGTGGAGGGCCTACAAACAACCTGTCTCCGTGCTAGACACCTGGAGTTATGGTCTGGGGTGCGGGACTCATATGACAGCAGGAGCGCGCTCGTGGTTACCCCAGGCACTCTGACTTCAAATTTGTACGTCAGTTTGGTGATCTGACCTGTTGTGCTGCCATTTATGAACAGCATTCCATGGTATATTTTCCAACAGGACAACGCTAACCAAAATACCGCTGTTGTAACCCAACACGCTCTATAGAGTGTCAACATGTTGCCATGGCCTGCTCGATCACCAGATCTCTCTCCAATCGAGTACGTTACGGCAAGAAAAAAGGAATAAAAGTGAGATAGTGTTAATACTTTCATCCTTCTTTACCTCCTCTGCATTACTGCAGACGACGTGTCACTCAGCACATTTGTACTGTGCATGCAGTACACGTGAGGTGCCTAGTTGTTTCCACTGCCCTGTGTGGAATACATAAGTTCTTGTACACTTCACTAACCTGCTGTCTTCATGATGATGATGTCCCCAGCGCAGGAAACAGCACGCAGGTCGTGCATTCTTTTTCTTGAGGCTGAAATTAACTTCTCAAGGAACTGCTGCTACGAATAAACTATAAGTCATTAGGGATGCCACTCGCATTTTTATTGATATAGACACGAGAAACTATTCTTGATCACAACGAATTGAACATATCTTTCCACAGTCATGATATCTGGCTAAAATAACATGAAATACATCCTGCCACAGACAACACGTCTGTCTACTGGAACCGTCAGAAATGGAGAATAAAATTACATGGAGCAAATACTACTATTACAGACAACATGTCTGTACCTAGCGACGGTCGGACCTGTAGTAAATAAAACTGCATGAAACAAATACTGCTATAAAAGACAACATGTCTGTCTACTGGAACGGTCAGAACTGGAGAGCCGGGCTGCCCGAGACACTTCGCGCGCCAAGCCAGCAAGGCGGGACCCGAACGCCACCGAAGTGCATCGGCAGTGATATCGTCAGTCTTTTGTTTTAGTAATACTTTGATTTAAATAATTTTGAAATTGCTGATTGATAGCTGGCAGTTGAAAGATGTTTATTTTAAAAAATTAAGTAATTTGAATGACAGGTTTAATTAATAATAGCAACTAAAGTTTAACGTTTTGGCGCCCTAACGCCGAACACAGCAGCCAATCACAGAGCAGCAGCATCATGCAGGTTGTTTTTCTCACGGGAATGGTACCGAATCTAACATCTGTCACCGGTATCTCATCCCACATTGTTTCATCTCTATGCTTCTTGCATCTCCACTGCCCTGGGAATAGCTTCCTGGAGCCTAATATGATGGCTGAATAAGCCGGAAATATTACAACGTATAGGACATCATCGGATGACAACTTCAGCGTCATCCCTGTACTGAACGACCAAGTGCAATAGGCATGGAAGTCCATCCCACTAACTGAGATCCGGCACCTGTACAACATAATGCATGCACATTTGCATACTTACATTCAACATTCTGGCGGTTACACCGGCCATTAATGCACTAGCATTTCACGCTTGCAACAGCTTATCTCTCAATGTTTATTACCTAAATATGTTACCTATACAAGTGTATTCCCTAAAATTTCACTACTCTACAGTAATTACTTTTTGGTGCTGCAATTTTTTCCGTCGATGTATATTCACTGCGACACTGATATAAGGATAAATGGAGGTGAGAAACTGACCTAAATGTAATTACTCTGTAACGGTATATAATCAGGTTGCTTTCCATTGAAACCGTTGTGCCCAGCGACTTTGATGCACTTCAGGTGGGAAAGAAGTCCGCTCAGTGAACAGTTGGCAGTGAGAAGACTCAATTTAGGAGCTTTTTAAAGCCAGCTGCTTGGCTGCAGAAGTGACTTCGATCCAGGAGGGAAGTATTCATCCCATCTTGTTCGTTCGTTCCTTTGTAGTGACACTTGATGGCTTATCAAATGAAAACAAAGTATGTGGTTGTAATATTATGTTGCTTTTCCTCTAACTATTGGAATTATCTTTGATGATAATAAAGTTGTCACAGTTAATTCAGGCCATTATATATGTAACTGAACTGTTAATTAACCCTTTGTAGGTAGCTTTATTATACTCGTGTCTTACTTCCTCTCAACAGCCGTGAAACTGTAGTTAACATGATTTATCAGATAGGGATTTAGCATGTAGTTTTTGGTATTTTATGCAAGACACTGTAAAATAAATTTTTTTAAAAATAATAACTGTCATTTACCAAGCTGTAATCATGGTTATTAGTTTTAAAAAAATTTAGCACTGTCACATATTTTAGATCAAGGTCAGTGGGGTGTTCGTTCTTACATTACCTCGTCATCTGTTTTATACAAAACTGCTGATTTTTTATTGTTGCCTACTTATATTTAAATACAAAATTAATTTGAACTATTAGTCATACATAGAAGTCATTGGAGACGTATATGACATACACCGTAGCTGGTTGTGTAGGTCTGCAAACAGCAGCCTCGGTTTGAATTAAACTGTGTTAAGGTCGTGTAATAGCATGCGCATTTACAAGCCTGTTGAGTCGACATGACTCATTTCATACCGTATATTACTTATTATGGAGTATACAGTTCCGTATAACTGTGTTTAAATTTAGTTTGATGCCATTCAGTATCTGATTCCTTTGTATTTATTATCTTTTCTAGCCTTGCTAGGTGTACTGCAGCTGGAATCTGTCTCTGCACTAAAGTGCAGACTGAACCGCAACTGACTGCAGACTTGCTTAACTGCCACATACCTTATCTACGATTTGAGATCTTTTTTAAAAGAAATATTATCCGATCCCAAATGTAATAGTAGTCTTGCATTAAGCACTCTTTTTTCCCTGAAAGTTACACGTACCTGCTGCTCTGTACACGGAGTCCGCGCTCTACTTGCTCGTGGCCTCACGGGAGGTAACCGGTTCAAAATGGTTCAAATGGCTCTGAGCACAGTGCGACTTAACTTCTGAGGTCATCAGTCGGAGGTAACCGGAGGGCTCGAGCTAGTTAATACGCCCTAAACGTTACTCTTTAAAATGTCTAATAAGCAGGATGCAGCGCCTACTGTTCATGCGTGTGATCACCTGGAAAGCTTTCCATCAAAGTCTAACGTATTACGGGAGAAACAAATGTGGTACGACGCGGACGCTGTAGTGTACCCTACAGTTGTTCGGTGGGTTCTGTAGCTTGAGCGGACTCGTCTAGCAGATCCAAGGGTTTGCTTCGAACCACGAAATGACGGTTCCGCTCTGTAGAGAGAGTAATTATCGTACTGATAATGTACCATTATAAACTGTTGCCAGAATGAAGGTAATCTGCTATTCTGTAACAAAGGTTTCAAAAAAATTTCACATGTTTTGTCACCGAATAGAACTTATGCAGTCTTATAGGGCCGTTACCCGTCTAGATGAAAATAGACCGTCAGGCGGATAACATCGGAAGCTCCATTGTGACTGTTAGTGTTCGATACTGTTGTGTGTAACAAAGTCGCAATGCCCTAAAACTGTAGTTAAATGCAGCTGAACCTGCACAGGATCGTTGCTTGCTGCACGGATTGGCAGTTGACCCTCAGCATCAACAAATGCAACGTGTTGTGCATACATAGTCGGAAATACCCACTACTGTCCGATCGCATGATTCATTATCAATGATTGGAAGCAATAACAACCGCAAAACTACTTGGAGTATGCGTACGGAGCCATCTATAGTGGAACGACAACGTAAAACTAGCTGGAAAAGTACTCGCATGGCACACTCAGCTTTGTTACAGGAATACTAAGTAAATTAAATTCACTCAAGAATCAAGAAGCGAACAAAACGATCGTTCAACCTATCCTTGACTATCTGTTGCAGGATGTTACCATCTAGGATTAATACGAAATATAGAAAGATCCAAAGAGGGTCAACGCGTTTCGTTATGGATTCGTTTTGTAACCACGACGGCGTAACGGATATAAACCGGGTGATCAAAAAGTCAGTATAGATTTGAAAACTGAATAAATCACGGAATAATGTAGATAGAGAGGTACAAATCTACGTTATTCCATGGTTTATTAAGTTTTCAAATTCATACTGGTTTTTTGATCACCCGGTACATCAAACACTGGAAGCATACGTAATAAAAGATGAATTGTTCACCGTAGAGATGTTTAGTGTTAAAATTTTGAGAGCGTGTGAGTCAGGCAAAACGCACATCTCACGAAATGATGGGACAGTAAGAGCAATTAGATGTGTTACGGAGTGTTAAAGAAAGTCGTCCTTCTCGCCTACCATTCTGCCGAAACGAAGTAAGCAAGAAGGGAAATGGTAATGGGTCAAGAAATACTCTCCACCAAACACAGTAAGGTAGCATGCTGTCAATATGTGTAGATGAATATGTAGACACCAGCAGAAACGTGAGAAAACCGTCCGTCCGTCCGTCACAACGAGCGGCATGGCGCTATTTTTAGTACTCAGCTTTCCGTTGGTGAGAAGTGGAGATCTTGCTCACGTCCGGCCATTTTGACCTGCGTTTTCCCTACTCGGCTGAGACAAATGCCGTGATGTCTTTCAAAAGAACACATCCGATTTCCTTGGAGCGTCCCGATGATCTCGTCGTCGACTGAACGCTCAGTTTTGATCTCCATTTAGCGAGACGCAGGAACTTACAAATTGCCGCCAGAAACATGAATTATGTATGTGTGAGGGCCCGCTGAAAAGTAATGCCTCCGAATTTTTTTATGTGAAAATCTTTAAAACTTCTCAGCTAAAACTAGCGTTATTAACATTTTACATCTTTATTCTACATGTCTACATACTTATTTCTCAATATAATCACCCTGGTGAAGAACACATTTCTCGCAACGAGAGACCATTTTGTTGACACCGTGACTGCAGAATGTTTTTGACATCGTTGACGAAGCTACAACCTTATCTTCATCACTATGAAAGTGAAGTTCTCGAAGGAGTTCTTTAAGTTTTGGAAACAGATGAAAACTAGATAGGACCATCTCGAAACTGTATAGAGGATGACGAATGACAGGGAACCCAAGGGGTCGGATTGTTGCAGATGTCATGCTCAAGGAGAGGGCGCCCCATGTGTGAACGAGTGCTTCGTGCTTCATGCTTCAGATGTCTGAGCGTGTTGCTGTATATCGTGCAGAGCTTATAGTGGTGTCTTTAGGCACGAATTCCAAATGCGCTACACCTTGAACATCCCAGAACACTGTGAGCGTGATTTTGCCTGCTAATGGCTCGATGTTGAATCTTTTTGGCATCGGTGTGCTCCGTCATACACCTTGAGGTTAGCCACCACCGTTTCCTTCATTACGAGCACGAAATCGGGCACATTCATCATCGTATACAGCTTTCATTCATTTATGTGTTTCAGTTGGAGGCACATTTTCTTCGGTTGGATTAGGTTAGATTAGATTTACTTTCATTCCAATCGATCCGTAGTGAGGAGGTCCTCCAGGATGTAGAACATGTCAGAAAAACAACAATACATGACAAATATTTACAACTCAAACAAATAAGCTAATGTACCATTCCACAGGTCCCAAGTGGAATGATCGTCATTTTTTAATGAACACTATATGAAAGAATCATTTTACAGATACTAACGCCCTGAATTTAAAATTAAAAATTGTTTATTATTTATTTATTTATAAGGTAATAAACGAGTAATACAACTACTATAATACTTATTTACAATGAACACATTACTATACTGAAATGGTGCAGAAGTTAGATTGTACCTACACACACACGCATACACACTTATTTACAATGAACACATTACTGCACAGAAATTGTACAGAAGTTATGCTGTACTTACATATATACACACACAAATCCTTTAGGCTTCTCTTAAACTGAATTTCATTGGTTGTTAAGCTTTTAATGGCTGCTGGCAAGTTATTGGAAATGTGTGTTTCTGAATAATGCACACCTTTTTGTACGAGACTAAATGAATTTAAATCCTTGTGAAGATTATTCTTATTTCTAGTATTGATCCCAAGAATTGAGCTGTTGCTTTGAAAAAGTGATATATTTTTAATGACAAATTTCATTAAGGAATAAATGTATTGGGATCAGTAGTCAGTATCCCTAGTTCCCTAAACAGACTTCTGCAGGTTGTTCTCGAGTTCACACCACATATAACTTTTACTGCACGTTTTTGTGCCCGGAAGACTTTAGCTTGGCTTGATGAATTACCCCAAAAAAATAATCCCATATGACATTAGAAGCTCGATTACAGCACGCAGTTTCTCACGCACACCGCTATGTTTCACATTACTATTAGGAGCCTTCTAGTGGCAGAGGGTTGCAACTTGCGTCAGCGAAGTAGGAAAGTAGACCGAGTAATATGCGTGACGTGTAATACCTCCATCGATATTGAGAATAATAAAAAATTCGGAGGCATTACTTTTCAGCACGCTCGCTGTCTGACCCGCAATTAGACTACAAGTGCTGAACTACCGCTGCAGCCTATTACATTACAACGGTTTGGTGTTCTCGATGATCCAGAATAAAGAGTATCTACAGGATAGAAACAAGTAAATAAGCAGACTAAAATTGTGTGTCCAACCGGTACTCGAATCTGGGACCTATGCCTTCGGTAAGCATGTACTTTTTTCCGTAAACACACGTAACTTTATTAAAATATTGTAACAAGTGCAGAGAAAAACACAGTGGTGATCCATAAATGACACATTCTTTAAAAAAATTAAGTCAATGCTTGTCTAAAAGTAACCGTTAGTAGAGAATCTGTTCCTGAATCAGCTCTCATAAAACACGTTGATAGAAATACCCACATGATCTGTAAGACAACATACAGCAGTGCGAAGAGGTGCATATATGTCAATAAGAATAGCCACTTCATTATTCTCTTCACTCTATAGTGTGTTAAAATCATTTCATAAATACTCTATAGTTATTTACGTCATTCTGACACTGAACACAGTTGCACAAAGAAATATCGCACAAGTGTGTGTGTGTGTGTGTGTGTGTGTGTGTGTGTGTGTGTGTGTGTGTGTGTGGTGTGTGTGTGTGTGTGTGTGTGTGTGTGTGTGTGTGTGTGTGTGTGTGTGTGTGCAACAATTGGTGCCCAAATCTTACAAACAGATGATTAACTACTGTCCACAGATCTTGAGCCAACCAGGACTCCATAACAGCAGGAGTCTCCTACGGTGTTTTTGCCAGCTTTCTCACCCAGTCAATGCGATTCAATACCCAGTGCACTCGTGTATCAACAATTATTCCACCTACTACACTGCAAGCAACGTCCTATTAGAGATGTGCCATTTTCGGACCTACAGCAAGTTGCCTGCAAAGACGTTCTACAACATTTAAAATAACACCTTCAGATGCGCCTTTCAATATCTGTGTAGTCTTCTTAATGTAATTAACCTTACTGTTCCAAAACCCGATAGGATATACCAGTTCACCCAGTCTTTTATCATCAATAGCTAGTATATTAGGCACTGAAAGACGACGTTTTTTTTAATTTCAGGACTGCAGCGTGAATAATTTGATCTCTTGTTTCGCTCGACAGCATAAACAAGATGAGGGACTGATACCGCATTACCTCTGGGGCCGTCTCCTCATCCATACACATGTCCAGCCCATGTTGTCCACAGACGCAGCTTTTTTTTTTTTTCAGCTCACGTATGTTACCTAACACTTGTTTTCTGTTTTCGGGTTACCATTTTCCTTTCTTCGTCCCGTCTGCATCATGTGAATCAATTATGGCTGCTTCTGAATTTATTTGTGTATTATCACAATATTTTGATGTCTTGCCTCATAATTTATTTTCCCGTCACTTCCTTTCTTCACAGCAGCTGGCTTTTAAACTTTTCCGTTTCCTTCGAATTTTCTATCATATCGCCTGTTTCAACGGCCTTACCTCTGTTTGAATCATGAAAGAAGGTTGTATACATGGAAGAACCCTGGAGATACTAAAAGGTATCAGATAGATAATATAATTGCAAGACAGAGATTTAGGAACCAGGTTTTAAATTGTAAGACATTTCCAGGGGCAGATGTGTACTCTGACCACAATCTATTGGTTATGACCTGTAGATTAAAACTGAAGAAACTGCAAAAAGGTGGGAATTTAAGGATATGGGACCTGGATAAACTGAAAGAACCAGAGGTTGTACAGAGTTTTAGGGAGAGCATAAGGGAACAATTGACAAGAATGGGGGAAAGAAATACAGTAGAAGAAGAATGGGTAACTTTGAGGGATGAAGTAGTGAAGGCAGCAGAGCATCAAGTAGGTAAAAAGACGAGGGCTAGTAGAAATCCTTGGGTAACAGAAGAAATATTGAATTTAATTGATGAAAGGAGAAAATATAAAAATGCAGTAAATGAAGCAGGCAAAAAGGAATACAAACGTCTCAAAAATGAGATGGACAGGAAGTGCAAAATGGCTAAGCAGGGATGGCTAGAGGACAAATGTAAGGATGTAGACACTTATCTCACTAGGGGTAAGATAGATACTGCCTACAGGAAAATTAAAGAGACCTTTGGAGATAAGAGAACCACTTGTATGAACATCAAGACCTCAGATGGAAAGCCACTTCTAAGCAAAGAAGGGAAAGCAGAAAGGTGGAAGGAGTATATAGAGGGTCTACACAAGGGCGATGTACTTGAGGACAATATTATGGAAATGGAAGAGCATGTAGATGAATATGAAATGGGAGATACAATACTGCGTGAACAGTTTGACAGAGCACTGAAAGACCTGAGGCCCCGGGAGTAGACAACATTCCATTGAAACTACTAACGGCCTTGGGAGAGCCAGTCCTGACAAAACTCTACCATCTGGTGAGCAAGATGTATGAGACAGGCGAAATACCCTCAGACTTCAAGAAGAATATAATAATTCCAATCCCAAAGAAAGCAGCTGTTGACAGATGTGAAAATTACCGACCTATCAGTTTAATAAGCCAAAGCTGCAAAATACTAACACGAATTCTTTACAGACGAATGGAAAAACTAGTAGAAGCAGACCTCGAGGAACATCAGTTTGGATTCCTTAGAAATACTGGAACACGTGCGGCAATACTGACTTTACGACTTATCTTAGAAGAAAGATTAATGAAAGGCAAACCTACGTTTCTAGCATTTGTAGACTTAGAGAAAGCTTTTGACAATGTTGACTGGAATACTCTCTTTCAAATTCTAAAAGTGGCAGGGGTAAAATACAGGGAGCAAAAGGCTCTTTACAATTTGTACAGAAACCAGATGGCAGTTATAAGAGTCGAGGGACATGAAAGGGAAGCAGTGGTTGGGAAGGGAGTGAGACAGGGTTGTAGCCTCTCCCCGATGTTATACAATCTGGATATTGAGCAAGCCGTAAAGGAAACAAAAGAAAAATTCGGAGAAGGTATTAAAATCCATGGAGAAGAAATAAAAACTTTGAGGTTCGCCGGTGACATTGTAATTCTGTCAGAGACAGCAAAGGACTTGGAGGAGCAGCTGAACGGAATGGACAGTGTCTTAAAAAGAGGATATAAGATGAACATCAACAAAAGCAAAACGAGGATAAATGAATGTAGTCGAATAAAGTCTGGTGACGCTGAGGGAATTAGATTAGGAAATGAGATACTTAAAGTAGTCAAGGAGTTTTGCTATTTGGGGCGCAAAATAACTGATGATGGTCGAAGTAGATAGGATATAAAATGTATACTGGCAATAGCAAGGAAAGCGTTTCTGAAGAAGAGAAATTTGTTAACATCGAGTATTGATTTAAGTGTCAGGAAGTCATTTCTGAAAGTATTTGTATGGAGTGTAACCATGTATGGAAGTGAAACATGGACGATAAATAGTTTGGACAAGAAGAGAATAGAAGCTTTCGAAATGTGGTGCTACAGAAGAATGCTGAAGATTAGATGGGTAGATCACATAACTAATGAGGAGGTATTGAATAGAATTGGGGAGAAGAGAAGTTTGTGGCACAACTTGAGTAGAAGAAGTGATCGGTTGGTAGGACATGTTCTGAGGCATCAAGGGATCACCAATTTAGTATTGGACGGCAGCGTAGAGGGTAAAAATTGTAGAGGGAGACCAAGAGATGAATACACTAAGCAGATTCAGAAGGATGTAGGTTGCAGTAGGTACTGGGAGATGAAGAAACTTGCACAGGATAGAGTAGCATGGAGAGCTGCATCAAACCAGTCTCAGGACTGAAGACCACAACAACAACAACCTCTGTTTACTATCTTTGTTATAATTAATCTCTTCATTTCGTTACCACTCTTATCTTGTTTCTCTTCCAACTTGTTATTAAGTACACAGCAGCAGCGCCCTTTAAAAGACATTAGAAATCACAATTAGCGCCAACATTTTCCAACACGTAAAACATAGCTATGACTATCGACTGAGTTATCCAAGAACGAGTGACAATCTGCCCCCAGAGCTATACTTCCACCATTACCTCTTCAGGTTAGAGTCTCGGTCCGGCACAGAGTTTTGATCTGTCGGAGAGTTTCAAATAAGCACACACTCCACTGCAGAGTGAAAAATCATTATTGAACTTGTCTTTATATCTGAAAAAGGGCGTTGCGGGCTTCTAGGGAACGAAACGAGAGATAAATTATTGAAGAAGCGATCACAATATTTTCACCACTCTTTCGATGGGCTTACCTACATAGGACGGGACAGCCTCTGACGACGGTAACTTCTGGTCCTTTCCTGGAATTGTAACTGTAGTTGCGCAAACTAGAGACAAAACTAGCCGCTTCCGGCTACCTTTACATACCAACTGCCTGACAAAAAACTAAAGCACTCAGAAGTGGTGGAGGGAACGACATGAAACTTCACAGGTTGACAGGGTATGTGATGTTATTTCAGGGATTACAAAATCATAACAAATTTACAAAGATCTTGGTTGTATAAGCTCACTCATCTGCAGGAAGTTGCACCCCCTCTGTCCTGGATGCATGCCCTGATTCGGCTGCGAAGAGTGAGATAAAAAAGTAGTATGCTCTCCTCAGACAAGTTGCTGTAACTGGCACTGGGACAGAGTTGGTGTCCGAACTGGTCACGCGCATGTTTTGTGGGGGACAGATCTGGGAATCTCGCTGGCCATCACGCAAGCAGTTCATAGGGACAAGTCGAATGTGTTGATCAGCATTGTCGTGTTGAAAAACGGCACCACGATGCTGCCACAAGATAGGTAACACATGAGGACGCAAGATGTCCGTCACGTACTGTTGTTCAACGAGAGCTCCATCAATCACTTCTAGCCGTGACCTTAAGTCACAGCTGATGGCTCCCCACACCATGACGCCACGAGTAACGCTGTTGTGCCTCTCCGCAACAGTGCGAGACTGGACCTCTCCCCTGGTCACCGCCATATTCTGAGACAATGGCCGGCCGGTGTGGCCGTGCGGTTCTGGGCGCTTCAGTCTGGAACCGCGTGACCGCTACGGTCGCAGGTTCGAATCCTGCCTCGGGCATGGATGTGTGTGATGTCCTTAGGTTAGTTAGGTTTAAGTAGTTCTAAGTTCTAGGGGACTGATGACCTCAGATGTTGAGTCCCATAGTGCTCAGAGCCATTTTTGAGACAATGGTCATCCAGGGTAATGCAGAAACGCGATTCATAGTTGAACAACGCATTGCAATTTAACGGCAGTCCATGCTTTCCGTTCAAGGCACCACTCCAAATGCAGCTTTTTTTCTTGTCAGCCAACTACTAGCCCGGCTCCTGCTAGACTGACCAGTGATACAAAATATTAAACGGAGACCGCAAGTTGTTCTCGGATGGCAGGTATAGCTATGGAGGGGCTGGCCCCTCCCTCGTGCTGGCCAACATGCCAGACCTCATTTTTCCGTCAAGTCCGATATTGGGTCAGTGTCACCCCTGAATGCCCCACAAATCTGGGTATCGCAAGATTCGACCAGCTGGAAAAATGGAGACCTACAGTGATGCGCCTTCAGACTGTCAGGTGTTAATAACACTGTCACTCGCGAATTGGCGACATCTGCGTGTCCCTCATGCATCACTCAACGTCTTAAGCTGTTCACACCTTTTATATACCTATCAGGCCTGGTAACAACACTAATGCGCTCTGAAGGTTCAAATGGTTCAAATGGTTCAAATGGCTCTGAGCACTATGGGACTCAACATCTCTCATCAGTCCCCTAGAACTTACAACTACTTAAACATAACTAACCTAAGGATATCACACACATCCATGCCCGAGGCAGGATTCGAACCTGCGACCGTAGCTGTCGCACGGTTCCGGACTGCGCGCCTAGAACCGCGAGACCACGCTCTGAAGGCCATTCTACCTTTCACGCAGAAATGCAGCTCAAATCGCTTACATAGTCGCTGGTGGTGTGTACGTGCATTATGTCACATCGACATCCCACCAATCTGATTACCTCTTATGAAGTATGGGACAATTACCTGCGTACCTAAAATATGGCACCAAACGCTGGCAATCCATGGGTGTTGACGTTCAACTTGCCCTACCCAATGGGGATCCTCCGCTGTCCAGTAATACATACTATGCCAGTTCACTTGACCACGATTCGTAAAATTTGATTCGTAAGACAAAAGTATCTGTGAAACGAAATTATCATTGACTGCCAGTTGTTCCCGTATCCAGTTGCAGAAAGACAAGCAATTGTGAAAATCGTCACCGTGCAGTTCTTGATGCAGCGATAAATGAAATGGATGCCATTTATGTGCGTGCAGTATGCGTAGAACACTTCTTTACGAAATTCCTGAACCTCGCGCAATTTGCCGAGAACTAATGTGAGGATTTGCACCAACCGCAACTAAGAGATTCGCTGTGTTATTTCCGTTTGTCACAGGCCGCAGTCGGACTCTTTCTGTAGGTTTAACACTTCCCGTTTCAATAAACAGGTACACAATACTGCGAAACGTAGCTGCAGACGGAACATTCCTATCGGGCGACGAGATGTGTACAGTCCGAATCATTGAAGTAACATGCACGATCTGACCGCATGATCACGGTCTGTGCTTCGTTCGGTTGTGGGAGATGTCACATGAAAGCATTCTCAAAAATATCAAAAAAGTACTTCGATTGTCCTAATTTGACGTGTATTTGCTTGAAATAGTACCGTTTTGCAACAACTGTGACCTCATTTCCATGTTTGTCGATTACAGAGCCATCTACCACGAAACGAAATAAACGTTTCATACAAAAGGTACATACTTTTTCACGGAGAATCCAAATCCACAATAAAAAATAGGGGTTCCTGTTTAAGACGTCCAAGCCACCACACTCCTGCCCCCGGGGTTGGTGCAGGGAGGCCGAGCGTTATGTTAATGTATGTCCCTCTTCGAGGTGAACAACGTTTATGACCACTTTCTTTTAATCCGATGTATATTTTGCCAAATATTCCGACAAATAATTCTAAATGCCTCACCCTGTATTACCAGAAATGACTTTCTAGTTGGTTCAGAGATTATGGAGGATATAAAAAAGGATACTATACCCTTGGAAATTTAATTAGGTTTCCTTTACAGCTCTTAGAAGCAGTTAAACTGAAGCCGCGCAAGCTGCAAAAGTGGCGTAAAGTTGAGATTGTTGCACCAAGTTGGCGAGCCTACACTTTTATATCAGATCACTGGTAGATGCGTAGTTTTGCGTTGAACCTGTGGCTCTTGTTATCAGTTAAGGGCATGATAATACGGATTCAATCACCTGATGCAGTGGGTCCCTTGAAAAATCTCAACACAGGCTTTCGGCAGCGTTTATAAAATTTCGGGGAGTATCCACATCTACATCTATATTTTTACTCTGCAAGCTACCCTGAAGACGCAGTTCACAGTGGTTACGTCCCATTGTGCCACTTATTAGGACTTCTTCGAGCTCCATTCACGCATGAAGCTTCAACACCTCCGTGGAAGCTGTAATTTATGATCTTGTTGTCGATATACCTACGGCAGCGGTACATAGGGAGCTGTAGTATTTTCCTATGTTTCTCACTTAAAGATGGTTTTCGAAGCTCTTTAGTAGATTTTCTCGGGGTAGATTGGTTTTGCCATCGAGAGTATCCGAGTTCAGTTTTTTCAGCATCTCAATGACTCTCTCCCATGGGTGAAACAAACGTGCTGTCCTCTTTGTATACTTTCACCATCCTTGTTAAAGCTATTTGGTAGTGGTTCCATTCAAGAGTAGTATCCCTGGATGGGTCGCTCGATAGCTTCGTAAGCAATCTTCATTGTAGATTGATTGCGTTGCTCTAGTTTTCTGTCAATGAACCGAAGTCTGGTATCTGCATTATCTATGACTGAGTCTATGTGGTAGTTTCATTTCACATCCCCACAAATTGTCACACCCAAGTATTTGTATGAGTTCACCGAATCCAACTGTGACACGTTGATATTGTAGTTGTTAAAATTTCCAGGTTTGTGAATTGCACACTGTTGCATTTTAGAATATTTAAAGTAAGTTGTCAATCTTTTCACCACTTTGAAATTTTATCAAGCTGTGACTGAATATTTGTGCAACTTTCTAACGTTTCCATTTGTCGAAAGTAAGACTTAGATGCCTTCACAACCGTAAAAAAAGTTTCTAAAATGCCAAAGTCAGTGTTCTACTCGGTATACCACCGAGCGAGGTTGCGCACTGGTTTAGCTGTGTTCGGATGGGAGATGGTTCAGATGACCCCACCCCCCTCACCCCGGTCATCCAGATTTTATTTTCCCTGAATGGATAGCCGGCGTGATTGCTTTGACAGGGCAGGGCCGATTTTCGTTGTTATCTTTGCCCTATCCGCTCTCATACCCCGTCTCTAATGACATCGACGTCGAGGCGCCATTGAGCGCTAATCTTTCCTTTAGAGGGCGAAAACGGAAGGGTTTTAAGCAAACGTTTCTCTTGGTCCCTGCGTGGAGCACTTGCCTCAGTTGATTTACAGAACCACTTTGCACCGACATATTTACCTGCACACTTTTAAACCTCTACCTGTGGCGCACTACATTTCACGGCGTATGAAAATTTAATTGCCAGCTCTCGGCTGAGCTGCTTTATTGGTGACATTTGCACTAATATTAGGTGACTTGCAATGTACCAGGACGTGGCCCGCGGCAGCGTCTAGCAAAACAATTATTATTTTGTGCCATATCTGAGCACTTAAACCTACGATAAAAGTGCGTTTCAGATCTCAGTAATATGTCGCTTTGGGTATGCATGAAACAGCGGTTTAACACCCGGGACCTCAAACTGAAACTATCGCGCTACTACCAGACGCATAGTTTCATGATGTGCTTAACTCAGTTTTACATTCAGTGCTTTCCCATGCCTCATTTGACGGCGATACGGAGAATATTAACTCAGTATCAATAGCCTGCATTTAGGAACATTGTTAACACTAACCAAAACCGATGACTAATGTTTTTTGAATGATACGTAATTTGTTCCGGAATACGTTGTCTGTTAGGTATTCGTAATACAATAAATAATGGTAAAAGGAAAACTGCAGGGTTTGTGGCTACCACCTTAATCGCAATCCTCCGATAAACTCCGTTCTTCATCTTTTCCCTGTGTTTTATCCCACATCTTCACGGGCCGGCTTGTTAATGAGGAGTTGTAATGGTTGTAGAGGGTGGCCAGATGGCCTTCCCCCACGCATGTGAAAGCATGACAAATTTTCGAAGCGCCTGCGAATCGTGAAAGTGAAGCAGGACGTGGGAACCAGCGCGGTATTCACTTGACTGGATGTGGGACACCGCCTGAAAACCACATCCGGCAACAGCGCGCACTAGCACGCGTGGCTATCCGAGCCGCTCTCTTCTGGGTCTCGAGTATTATTTAACAAAGTTCGAAATAATTCATAGATATTAGATTAAGACAATAATAATTAGTTACAGTACTTCACACTCTCACGATGTATTATACAGGGTGAGTCACCTAACGTTACCGCTGGATAAATTTCGTAAACCACATCAAATACTGACGAACCGATTCCACAGACCGAACGTGAGGAGAGGGGCTACTGTAATTGTTTAATACAAACCATACAAAAATGCACGGAAGTATGTTTTTTAACACAAACCTACGTTTTTTTTAAATGGAACCAAGTTAGTTTAGTTAGCAGATCTGAACATATAAACAAATACGTAATTAGTGCCGTTTGTTGCATTGTAAAATATTAATTACATCCGGAGATATTGTAACCTAAAGTTGACGCTTGAAACCTCCGACGTTCAGTTGCGTGTTGTAACAAACACGGGCCACGGTTGGCGAGCAGCATCAGCAGGGACATGTTTACGATGACTACCGTGTTTACGAGTGTGGCTGTAGTGCACTGTTGTGGTTTGGTCTAGCTGTCGCAGTGTCCGCATGTAGCGCTTGCTACTATTGTTATTCTGCATTCGTCTCCGCACGCAGACCAACTGTAGTACATCGTGTTACCAGACGTCTGTGATAGTGTAGTGTTGTAGGAACTGTGACCATGGTGTATTCGAACTCTGAAAAGGCGGAGATGATACTCATCTATGGCAAGTGTCGAGGAAATGCAGCTGAAGCCTGCAGGGTGTATGCAGAACGGTACCCGGACAGAGAGCATCCAACGTGCCGCACATTGCAAAACATCTACCGCCAACTGTATGCAACAGGTATGGTCGTAGCCTGCAAACGGGTCAGTAACAGGCCCGTCACAGGAGAAGCGGGTGCAGTTGGTGTGTTAGCTGCTGTTGCCATGAACCCACACATGAGTACACGGGACATTGCGAGAGCCGGTGGACTGAGTCAAAGTAGTGTCATGCGCATACTGCATCGTCACCGCTTTCACCCGTTTCACGTGTCGCTACATCAGCAATTACATGGTGATGACTTTAACCATCGAGTGCAATTCTATCAATAGGCATTAACAGAGAATGCGTTGCAGTTCTACCTGTTTACCGATGAAGCGGGTTTCACAAACCACGGGGCAGTGAATCTACGGAACATGCACTACTGGTCCGTGGACAATCCTCGCTGGCTCAGACAGGTAGAGCGACAGCGACCGTGGACTGTAAATGTATGGTGCGGAATCATTGGCGACCACCTCATTGGTCCTCACTTCATTGCAGGGGCCCAAACAGCTGCAACATACATGGCGTTTCAACAGAATGATCTGCCAACGTTGCTCGAAAATGTCCCACTGGAAACGCGTCGACGTATGTGGTATCAGCATGATGGTGAACCTGCACATTCCGCAATTAACACTAGGGTGACCCTTGACAGGATGTTCGATGGGCGTTTCATAGGACGTGGAGGACGCATAAATTGGCCAGCCCGTTCTCCTGATCTTACACCTCTGGACTTCTTTTTGTGGGGCACGTTAAAGGAGGATGTGTACCGTGATGTCCCTACAACCCCAGAGGATATGAAACAACTTATTGTGGCAGCCTGCGGCGACATTACACCAGATGTACTGCGGCGTGTACGACATTCATTGCGCCAGATATTGCAATTGTGTGCAGCAAATGATGGCCACCACATTGAACATCTATTGGCCTGACATGACGGGACACACTCTATTCCACTCCGTAATTGACAACGGAAACCACGTGTGTAAGTGCACCTCACCCCTCATGGTAATGTACATGTGCGTCAGTGAAAAAGACCAATAAAAAGGTGTTAGCATGTGACGTAATGTGCTGTTCCAGTCTCTTCTGTACCTAAGGCCCATCACCGTTCCCTTTGGATCCCTACGTAATTCTGTGCTCTCCGATACACACGATCGACAGCGGAGGAGTGGTACTCAAGCGTCAAATTTAGGTTACAATATCTCCGGATGTAATTAACATTTTACAATGCAACAAACGGCACTGATTACGTATTTGTTTATATGTTCAGATGTGCTAACAAAACTAACGGGGTTCCATTTAAAAAACGTAGGTTTGTGTTAAAAAACATACTTCCGTGCATTTTTTTATGGTTTGTATTAACCAATTACACTAGCCCCTCTCCTCACATTCGGTCTGTGGAATCGATTCGTCAGTATTTGATGAGGTTTACGAAATATATCCAGCGGTAATGTTAGGTAACTCACCCTGTATATCTTTGAACAGAGTAGAGCTGTTTCTTGAAAGATCAAGTTAAACTGTACAGCAAATATTAAGGCGGCATTCCTCTATTTTACGAACAATGGATTTGCCATCACATTGTTGGCGAACTCCAAGCGCTTTCCACGAATAGATCCACTATCGCTTCTTTTCTTCTTTCAGTGAAGAAACTATTTTTATATCTCCAGCACAAAAATGCAATTATTCATTACCCACCCATTGCTGAATGTAGACCAGTTTCATATTCTTCCCCTACACTCTGTCCTGAGCCATCTGGTTCCAGCAGTATCCTTGATGGTGGTACATCTTAAGTTTCCCAGTGTTTCTTGCCATTAGACCCTTATGATTTGGGACAACGTAGTATAGGTGCGTCATCCTGTTAATTAAATTGTCACCGTTTTGCTTCCCCGTAAGAAATTTGCTAACGGACTCAACGTGCATGCAATAAAACCTGCAGCCGGTTTTGAAGACAAGGCAGTTCAGTGACGGCAGCTCTCCGACGTACAGCAGATCTAGGAATGTTTTGAATAGAGGCTGTGCAACATGTACAGTATCCTAAAGAGACTGTTCTAGTATAATGTTATCTATGACCTTTTGCTAGTCAATGAGTGGTAATAGAATATCTATGAGGAACCTGACTCACAGTTAAAGTATCCTCTGCTAATTATGGCTGCAGTCGTATGACATCAAAATGTCACTGGTAGGAAATTCAAAAATTAACTATTTCGGATGATGAGAAATTAGAAAATCAGTGATGACGGATGGCGGGAAGCTGACAAATTAAACATGGCGGATGATAGGAATTTAAAAATTAAAGCTGTCCGACGGTGGGAAATCTAAAAATTATAGGTGGCATATGGCGATAAATGGCGGGAAATATTCTTTAGCTAATCGTACTACAGGGTGACTTTGGTGGGGAACATTTTCACAGACAATGAAATTTTGTACCTTGTTCAAAAGTATTCTCTATACGAAAAACGAAACACTTAAGCACCTACAATTCTTTCTCATCAGTGAATTCCATCTCTATCTTTGAAATATAATAAAGAAGAGAGAGTTGGAGAGAAAATCAAAGGAAACAAATATGTAACTAAACTTTTCTATAAAAAAATCACATTCCGAAGAAAAATTAGATGCATACTCTGTTTATGAAAACGGATATTGAGATTTTAAATTTTATAATTTTTTGCATTCAGTGTTTCTACACTTTTTACACAATCATCAGAGCATTTTCGATGGACATTTCTTTATCAAAAAAAACTAAATTACGTAAATATCCAATTTATCAAAAAGTAGACATCATACCTGAAAACAGACAAACTCAACATCATGAGTACATATTTTCCTGGAGGTTAATCTAATTAATCAGAAAGGAGTATGTGAATTCACAAAGGTTATAGAGGTGGTAACCACCTCAAACTACCATTTACAACTACAAATACAATTCAAAATTTAAAATTTACACACATACACATACAGTTTTCATTGTTTACATTCTTCACTTATTTACATTGTTTACGTTTTCAGGTATTTACATTAACATCGGATGGTTGTGACAGTTTTATCTGGATATAAGAGCCAATCCGAATGAAAATCGTGAATACTATTAGGGTATTTCAGATCTACTTCTAAAATGTACTCTAAGTTGTAACCATCCGGAAAGTATTCAAGTCAAAAGTTTCAACACTCTTTGGACAAACATATACAAATTTGGACACTGGAAGATACTCCAACATCAGCCAGCTGCACAGGTTATTCAGATCGAGATATATTATGCAGAATTCGTTAATTTTTGTTACCATAGCTGGCCATAAATCTGCTGTCGGCAATCACGTCTCTACAAGAACGACGTACGATACTGCCTCTAATACAAAGTAGAGTTGTTGGCTATCGGTAATAAGCTGCAATTTCACTTCTGTAACTTTCGGCAGAGTATCCCAAGCCGAGCAAAGCGAAGAAACGCAATGCACAGGATGCAATTCGTATGTTTTAAAGCAAAGACCGCAAATGTTTTCAAAAACATCAGTAAGAAGCAGCACGTTAAATTTCAAAAATAAATCAGAATAATCTCAAAACTTTTTACAAATGGTTCAAATGGCTCTGAGCACTATGGGACTTAACATCTGAGGTCATCAGTCCCCTATAACTTAGAACTACTTAAACCCAACTAACCTAAGGACATCACACACATCCATGCCCGAGGCAGGATTCGAACCTGCGACCGTATCTGTCGCGCGGTTCCGGACTGAAACGCCTAGTAGCGCTCGGCCACCCACGGCCGGCTCAAAGTTTTTTACGCTTGAATACATTCCATACATTGCAAGCTCTGTGGTACTTGGCTTCTGTTATCGTTTCGTCTCTTAATAAACTTCTAAACTTTTCGACTAAGGGTAGGCGATCTTCCAGTGAAGTCAATGCTTTTCTCACATAGTCACACGGAAAAATTCCCTTCTAATTAACTAGAATAAATTCGCCACAAATTGGGAAAAAATGTCCTCAGTATTCTGAGTTCATCTGATTTTCGGTATAATACACCCGTAATGAGTGAACATGCCAATAAATTTAGGGGATCGATAAATCATTTATATTGCAGTGCTTCTCTTGGTGCAATATTGCCATACTTTTCTTTAAAGACTTACATTACTCCATAATAAACAGCAGAAGAGAAACGCGACCTGTATTTAATTTGACTTATACATTGCCATCCATCGTCTTCTCTTTGCAAATCATCGTGATCAAGAAATGCCGGTCACAACTTCTTAGATTGTGGAATACAACTAGGACTGTATAGAGACTTCCATAACTGGCATTGCGACTGCAATGTACACCACCTCAGTATGCACCGATGAAATGGTCGCTGTGTTTAATATTTCCTTTCTCAAATGGTTCACTGCAAGTACGGCAGACCTCTGGCAAGCAAATGGCCAAAAGTGAACATGTAATCGAACAGCCCGGCTGGCGCTTCAAGTAGTCATGACCTGAGTAGTGGAGGAAACGTTGCAGAGGCAGACCAAGGATTAACGACCGTAAGCAGGTTGAAGTGGATGTAGCTAAGCAGAGATGCACAGGCTCGTACGGGATAGACCAGTGTGGAGAGCTGCAGCAAATCAGTCTTTGGACTGCAGAGAGCAACAACGACTACTGCCACAATTTTCATCAGGGCATTACTCATTTCTGTGGCTAGGTGGAAAGTGGATCTGGTTTCATATTTGGACATTAAATCCGATTTCGCTCCCAGTATCTCTAAAGATGTCTGCTTCATTAGGGTATTTATACTACGCTCTTTCTGCTGCAAAGAACTCTCAGTGATTGGAACGAGAGTTTCTATTTCGCCATTCTCTTTCTAACATTGACAGCAAAGTTTCGTTTATTTTCTGCATCACGCGTTGTAATCACCATTAAGTGGCACTATCAAGTATGTTCATTTTGCATGTGTTCAGATTGTGAGATACTTCCGTTGCTACATCGTTATTTTTTTAAACTTCTGTATTCATTTTTCAATAAACTTTCTCTTTTTCTGAGGTTTTAATTTGATTTTAATCTGATACACCTTACGGCCCTAGAACTATATGGGACCACACATTCGCTCCTATATTCCGATCTTTCTATTTACTTACTATTTATAGCCTGCCTATTCCGCTAGCTGACTTGTGTGTTCTAAAAGTATATCCTGGCTTGGTATCGTTAATTACATTCCCCGTATAATATAGATCTAGGTTGTGTATGAGATAATTGGGTTTTTCACTTTTACTTAAATTTGGCATTTGATCTATAGGTGATAGTACGTAGATAAAACTTCCAGCTGGTATGAGAGTTTCAACATTCTCCCCTATTGTGTCGACTAAATCGGTGCTGTAGAATGAGCATCTTTCGATTTACTGTGTTTTGCTTCCCTGGGAAGATATAAATATTGATGACATGTAATCCGTCAAGCTATTCCGCACTCATTTCGTAGCATTTCTATTTTTGTTACTGCGATTTAGGCCTTTACCAAAATCATAGTGCCAGTATTGAACCCGTTAGCATAGTTTTCTGTTGTTTCGTATAAATATATCTCGTTTAGTCTTGCTGTGGACACCTGTGTTAACATAATGTCGAAAGATGCTGCGGACAGCTATTTCTTTAAATATTTTATTTTGAGTTCTCTTCGAATTCCGTACATGTTGAACGTAGCTAAACAGAAAGTGACTGGTACAGCAGTGTGTTCAACATGTGGCTTTTCTTTAAACTGGTGCTTCCTTCTCGTGTTCTGTTTCACGGTGATACTTTTTGTTTGTTTTATTACGTAGCCTTGTTTCATTGATTAAGTGGTTTCCATTCGGCCCAGTCACCTGCGGTCTGCTAACCTGCCTTCAGGTTGATGTCAGTATCACGTAGTCTTGGCACATTGATCTGTTTTATTTCACTGTTCCATATGTGCACCGCGTGAATACTACGCTTGTGAAGTTTCCTAGTTTTTATTTGCTTCTCTTTTAACTCCGATGCAGTCTTATGCTTCTCTCTTTGCGTGCTTTCTTTTTCCTGGTTCCACAGTGCTATCTTACCTTTTTGTGACGTCTTGTAATGACACGGATTTGTCTGTTGAATCCGTGTTTGTGTTTACAACATAACCTTCTTCTGGTGCATTCTGCGTACGCGCGAGTTTGTGTTGCTGCTTTCCATTTCCTTCGGGCTCTCGGTTATGTGCTCAGTATCAGTCTTTCTCTTTTAATTTAGCGGCGATTCGTCTGCCAACCTTCGTTGTGTTATTGTGAGTCATTCTGGGTTCTCCACAACACTTACTGATACGTTATCCTGTCATTCGCTGCCCATATTCACGAAAGTGTCAATTACAGCTCCTCCAGTTGCGTCACAGCTGTTTGTCTGTTTCTTTTTTTCCTTTTTTTCCGTGAATCAATCTGTCATATGTTGCTTGCTTTATCATCTATGTTTTTACTGTAGTTTTCTGTTTCTTTCGCTGTTTTTTTCTGGTATTTCAGATGTGACATATTTTTCTTAGTACCTACTAGTTGGTGGGTAGATTTCTCTATCCTTCTTTCACTTACATAACAGGTCATAGGTATCTCGTTACGGCTTAAATATGTTACTGGTAGTACAGCGGTTCGACTATTGGAATACTCTGTTGTGTGATCGATCGTGCTATACTGCCCGTATGTGCGGGGACGCCCGTTATAAATCACTAAGGATTTACGCCCAGACACAGCTACACTATGTTATCAAAAGTATCCCGACACCGGGCTGAAAATTACTTACAAGTTCGTGGCGCCCTCCATGGGTAATGCTAGAATTCAATATGGTGCTAGCCAACCCTTATCCTTGATGACAACTTCCACTCTCGCAGGCATACGTTCAACCAGGTGCTGCAAGGTTTCTTCGGAAATAGCAGCCCATTCTTCTCGGAGTACTGCGCTGAGGAGAGGTATCGATGTCGGTCGGTGAGGCCTGGCAAGACGTAGGCATCCAAAACATCCCAAAGGTGTTATATAGTATTCAGGTCAGGAATATGTGCAGGCCAGTCCATTACAGGGATGTTATTATCGTGTAACCACTCCGCCACAGGCCTTGCATTATGAACAGGTGCTCGATCGTGTTGAAAGATGCAATCGCCATCCCCAAATTACACTTAAGCAGTGGGAAGCAATAAAGTGCTTCAAACATCAGTGTAGGCCTGTGCTGTGATAGTGCCACGCAAAACAACAAGGGATGCAAGCCCCCTCCGCGAAAAACACGACCACACCATAACACCACGCCTCCGAATTTTACTGTTGGCACTACACACGCAGGCAGAAGACGTTCATCGGGCATTCGCCATACCTACAACCTGCCATCGAATCGCCACATTATGTAGCGTGATTCGTCACTCCATACAACGTTTTTCCGTTATTCAATCGTCCAATGTTTACGCTCCTCACACCAAGCGAGGCGTTCTTTGGCATTTAGCGGCGTGACGTGTGGCTTATGAGCAGCCGCTCGACCATGAAATCCAAGTTTTCTCAACTCCCGCCTAACTGTCATAGTACTTGCCGTGGATCCGGATGCAGTTTGGAATTCCTGTGTGATGGTCTGGATATATGTGATTCTTGAGTTTCTCCCAGCGTATTTGATAATCAAAATATCCACGGGTGTACTGCCGGTCTATAGTGTCCAACGGGCACAATATTTCGGCGATCAAACATGTCGCCATCATCAGGTGAACTGACGAACTGAGCTCCTGTGAACGCGCCGGCACGGAGATCCGTACGGAATGGCTGCTCAGGGGGAACGCTGTCAGTTCACCTGATGATGGCGACATGTTTGATCCCCGAAATATTCTGCCCGTTGGACACTATAGACCGGCAGTACACCCGTGGATATTTTGATTGACTGGATAGATGTCTTCCTATTACACATTACGACCCTCTTCAACTGTCGGCGGTCTCTGTCAGTCATCAGACGAGGTCGGTCTTTACGGTTTTGTGCTGTACGAGTCCCTTCACGTTTCCACTTCACGTCACGTTGGAAACAGTGGACGTAGGAATCTTTAGGAATGTGGAAATCTCGCGTACAGACGTATGGCACCTGACCACGCTCTAAGTCCGTGAGTTACGCAAAGTGAGCAGTTCTGCTCTCTCACGATGTCTAATGACTACGGAGTACCTGGCAGTAGGTGGCAGCACAATGCACGTACCATGAAAAACGTATGTTTTTGGGGATGTTCGGATGCTTTTGATCACATAGTGTATGTGAGTCAAGATGTGCTTACTGAGCATGTGTGTGTTTTTATGTGTGTGTGTGCGTGCGAGTGTATGTATGTATGTGTGCCTTAATGATATTCGCATACCATTTGTCACATTTGATTCCAGTTATGTACCGAGTGGTTTCAGGGACGTCGGGATTGATTCGTCACTGACTCTGAAAGGGACTTTCAAAATTTGGAAGCTCTTAGTTCACAAACCTAGATTGTTTTTACCACTTCACTAACACAGAGTGTTGAAAGTGGCGAGTACGTACCAGTGAAACAAGCAAATAACACTAGTAAACACAGCACGGAAATAAATGGTTTGCTCAATATTACGTATGCACATCAAGTGATGACAACGTTACAAGACTTTTAGTGTCTAAGGCTAAGTTTATTTTACTTTTTTAATTTATAGGCTTTAGTGACGTGCCCATACAGCCATCTTAACAGTGGAATATCATTCCTAATTATACGAACGCAAGGAGAACACAGCACCTAGTCTCCGCGTGGGGAAAATCTCCAACCCGGCCAGGAGTCGAATCTGGGCCCCTTCGGTCACAAATCGTAGTGCTGACAGCGCAGCTACTCAGGCGAAATACGTTTATTACGAAACAGTGAAAGTTAGGCGAATATTTGGAAGTGATGAACTGCACAAGTTTGATTTTATCATCATTCCGCATACATAAGTAATGGTAAATAACGTGTCGCTCGTGGCCCTCCAGTACCATGGCCTCGCAAGTCCTCCGACGTGAAACCGTTACATTTTGGTATTTAACAGCTTTGGTGTGTTCCAGCCCTGTTGTTAGTGTCGGTGAATTATGGGATCGCTTGTGGACGGTTGCTCGAACATGCCTGAGATTTTGAAATGTATGTGGACATCGGTGAAGAGACATGCTGAAGCCTGCCTTCACGTAAACAGCGGCTACGTGGGAGACTTCTTATACTGTGTTTGTTCTTAATTGCGTACCTGCAGTTCAAATCCTCAGCGGCTCTTATCAAGTGTACATGTACTCAGTCGTAATATGTAGTAAGGGAAAAACTATTGGTTTCTGAACCTATGTACATTAGGATTGTTTGCTTGTTTCATTCTCTCCTACTCGCACCTTTCGCATGTACCTATAAAAATTAACCGTCACTAAATTTCTTCATTTTTAATTTAACTTTCTCAAAAAGCCATTCTTAAACTTGATATCGGGACGGCCTTACGAAGGCTCTATATTTTCTAAACCAGCCTCAAATGGTTCAAATGGCTCTGAACACTATGGGACTTAACATCTGAGGTCATCAGTCCCTTAGAACTTAGAACTTCTTAAACCGAACTAACCAAAGGCCATCACACACATCCATGCCCGAGGCAGGATTCGAACCCGCGACCGTAGCGAAACCAGCGTCCGTTGCCGAGATCGGTAACGTACGCTTGAGCGATGGCAGTAGATCCCGGCGGTAAGCCAGATCGACTCCTAGTGTTGGAAAAAATTTTCATTGCTGGTATTTACCAGCAAGCAGAGGAGAGGTGCTGGCGTGAAGTTCCTGATCATAAGACTTTGCACCATCGCCCTGGTTTAAATACCAAACCTCTCTTTAGTGTCTAATGAAGTGAGGGCATGTGACGTTAGGCTTGGCGGCCACCTTGGTGCTATTAGCGAGGAGAAGGCTATTGTGCAGGAACCGGGTTTCACCCTCTCTATTCTGTCATAATAATCATCATCTTACAACACAAATACTACACTACAGTACACACACACACACACACAAAGTACATACTTGTAGTATTACAAATAGTGTGTAGTGGAGCACTCTGTAAATAAACAACAACTGTATTTTCTATCTTTTCTACTGAGTACACCACTGCAGTTACTTATTGCTTTCTTCCTCTGTCCTGTAGACGGTGAGTACCTGAATCATGTCCGCGACGCCACGCTTCCAGCGTAGCGACTGACGGTGCTCCATTCTCGTCTCGACCAAAGGTAAACAACGCAGCGCTGTTTCGGCCATCTGCACTTAAGACGAACGCCGGGAATGGAATCGGCTCAGCTATCGAGAGACGCCCTCGTAGCTCTGTCTCTCTCCTACACCAACGCAAATGAGAAGTGAAGCATTGGTTTTATCTTTACCAAATTTTTGCACAGGCTGGTGTTAAATGATCAAACTTTTATTTCATTCGCAACTGGCGTCCGTCATGAATATCAGTATGAAGTTTGACCCCCATAGGCAAGAATATACTCTTCAAATCATTGTAGCGTAGAGTAAACAGCCTCAGAATGTCATCTTGGAGAAATTCTTGCCATGACCGAAATATATGCTGTGTGAGTTCATTAAGATTGTATCTCGAGGCTGGTATTAAAGAATACGTTAGTAGTGGGTGTGTTCCAGTTCTACCTCAATTGAGGGCTGGGGGGGGGGGGGGGGGGGAATTGTTTTCTTATGTAAATAAACCTGCGAGTCGCGCTAGCCTAATTTAATGGGCTTCATGTAAACGAACGGTTCACTTGGGTGAAAGTCTTGTCTATTTAGGACATAAAATGGTTCAAATGGCTCTGAGCACTATGGGACTTACCTTCTGTGGTCATCAGTCCCCTAGGACTTGGAACTACTTAAACCTAACCAACCTAAGGACATCACACACATCCATGCCCGAGGCAGGATTCGAACCTGTGACCGTAGTGATCGCGCGGTTCCAGACTGAAGCGCCTAGAACCGCTCGGCCACCCCGGCCGGCTATTTAGGACGTAATTAATGGGTTAGAACTGTCACAAAATTACTATAATTTATGGGCCTTGGTTCCTGTTTACTCCAGTGTCCAGATGCTTTGAGCTTAAAGTGATAGCCGTCATTTTTAATGGTGATAATTTATGAGACAAAAACACGCTTCCTGCCCCTTCCGCCCCTATTGTCTTGTTATTGGCCACGTCCCCACTACCGCCCCCACCCCTCCTTAGTGTCCTCCGAGCATCCTGAAACTATTTTTCTTCATGTGGACCAAAAAGTCTGACATCTTCCGGTCCCGATCACTCCCTACTATGCTTTCATGGACCACACCCCCACCACTGCCTCCACCGCTTCTTAGCACACTGAGACTACCATCCATAATCTGGGGCCCACTGGAGCAGCACTGTCCGTAAACTCAAGTGATATTACAAATTACCAGTATAGCATACCACCGGCAGTACTGGCTTAGTTTTTGTAAATGTTCCGCACCGAACGCTATTTTCTACAACATATGGCGCTATTTACAGCTTCATGGCTATTACCATTTTATAAAGACTCACATTTCATTGCTGCTTTACCGATTTTAACCCACTTTTTCAGACTGTTTTTCCCCACATTTTACTCTGATCTGATTTTTTAATGCTAAGCACATTAATATGTATTTCGCTGCTGTTTTATCGATTTTTAGGAAAAGACATGTAATATACATAGCTTCAAATATTTAAAAACTAACACCGCCATTATACATGCCGCAAACAGTTCTTAGGAAAATTTTACGAATTTTCCCTCAGTATGCGTCAAATACCTCTAATTTTACCGATTTTTTAAGAAGACCCAAATAAATATGGGTTGTCATTGAAATTTTATCGATTTGCTAAACAAATAGCAGGTTTTTTCGAAAAGACACACGTAAAGATATTGACGAATCATTACATCGCATTAATCTAACAAAGTACTTGGATATTCAGCATTAAACAATTTCTGTTTTACAACAAAGCACGTACCAGGACGTGGATAGAGGGCTAACAACACTTCTCTATTTAAAACTGAGGAAAACCTGTGACAAGAACTCTCAGGGTCAAATGTGTGTGAAATCTTATGGGACGTAACTGCTCAGGTCATCAGCCCCTATGCTTACACACTACTTAGCCTATGTTATCCTAAGGACAAACACAGACAGCCATGCCCGAGGGAGGATTCGAACCTCTGCCGGTACCAGCCCATGACTGCAGCGCCTGAGACCGCTCGGCTAATCCCGAGCGGCCCTCTCACGGTCCGGTGCTCCAGTCCGCTGTGTCCGTTAGATAGACATCGACTGGAACAGCGACACAGCAGCTCTTGTCGAAGACGGCTTGCCCCTGTGCATAAACCAAACGTTACGATTACAGACCTAAAGTCGTGTCGACTGGTGGCCACGCTTTCCACCACACCACTTGCGGCGAGTCTGTCCTGCACTGCAGCCAGCCTGTATGAGCGACATCCATCCAGACATATCTCGATTAAAGAAAAACGAGTAGCAGTGGTAGTCATATGTATTGTAGTACACCACAGGCACGAATCTGCACCCCCCAGTTTGAATGGACAAAAAGGAGCAGATCTTCCGCCTCGCAGATGCTAGTCCAATGCATGCGTAAGTCCCATGCCATCTGAAGGCAAGTCTCCGTCTGCTGCCATGGCTCGCTGCTGCACTGCAGTACGGCACGGTCAGTCGGCCAACCACAGCCACACTACTTACATGCATGCACATACTCTGAGAATTTTTAGTGTAACGCGTCTCCCGGTTCCATAAACGAGACTCTGTCAATACCTCATCACTATGACACATATTTTCTCAGTAGTAAGCCATGTACAATAGGGTTGTTAAGTCATCTGTACTGCCAATATCATTGCGGTAGTGTACACCATTTATCTTAACAGAACGATGGTATACCATTTACGCAGAATACGGCATCAATTCAACGTGACACAAAGTCTGTATACGTTCTAGAGGTATACGACTACATATGTAATACGAAATTCGCTTTCAATTGCTGTTTGCAATTCCAGTATTCATTTTCCCTCATTCTAGCAGAATGTGTTCCAATTATAGCAGATGGCTCTCTCCACATTTAAAGTTGCACTACCGTAGTGTTCAGACATCCAGTATGTCACTCCTATGAGTCGTGAAGTATGTTTGTTTCTCGTCTGCAGTTAATACCAGTCGTGAATTGCACGCGGAAGGAATGTCTGCCTGTTGGTCAGAATTTCTGTACTGCAGGGTAGTTCCATAACTTTATGCAGAGAGTTTTATCTACGAGTCAACAACATAAATTTAGTCTGCCTATTAACATAACAGTCCATCCCTTTATTGTTGTTGTTGTGGTCTTCAGTCCTGAGACTGGTTTGATGCAGCTCTCCATGCTACTCTATCCTGTGCAAGCTTCTTCATCTCCCAGTACCTACTGCAGCCTACATCCTTCTGAATCTGCTTAGTGTATTCATCTCTTGGTCTCCCTCTACGATTTTTACCCTCCACGCTGCCCTCCAGTACTAAATTGGTGATCCCTTGATGCCTCAGAACATGTCCTACCAACCGATCCCTTCTTCTGGTCAAGTTGTACCACAAACTCCTCTTCTCCCCCCAATTCTATTTAATACCTCCTCATTAGTTATGCGATCTACCTATCTAATCTTCAGCATTCTTCTGTAGCACCACATTTCGAAAGCTTCTATTCTCTTCTTGTCCAAACTATTTATCGTCGATGTTTCACTTCCATACATGGCTACACTTCATACAAATACTTTCAGAAACGATTTCCTGACACTTAAATCAATACTCGATGTTAACAAATTTCTCTTCTTCAGAAACGCTTTCCTTGCCATTGCCAGTCTACATTTTATTTCCTCACTACTTCGACCACTATCATCAGTTATTTTGCTCCCCAGATAGCAAAACTCATTTGCTATTTTAAGCGTCTCATTTCCTAATCTAATTCCCTCAGCATCACCGGACTTAATTCGACTACATTCCATTATCCTCGTTTTGCTTTTGTTGATGTTCATCTTATACCCTCCTTTCAAGACACAGTTCATTCCGTTCAACTACTCTTCCAAGTCCTTTGCTGTCTCTGACAGAATTACAATGTCATCGGCGAACCTCAAAGTTTTTATTTCTTCTCCATGGATTTTAATACCTACTACGAACTTTTCTTTTGTTTCCTTTATAGGCACCCAAAATTCAAAGAAGAATGTTGTCTCATTTATTGCGAAAACAAAAGACGGGATTTCTGCTTCTGAATGAATTTTGCTAGAAATCGTCATGTTAGCCCCTAATTTTTTTCACTGCCGCCATTCTGAGAGAGTCCATCTATGAAGATGTTATTCTATCGGTAAAACAAAAGATGGAGTTTCTGCTGCTGAATGTCTCTCGGTAAAAACCGTTTTCTCATTGCTGTCATTTTGCGAGATGTTTGTGGGAGGAAGTAATATGTTTGCTCAAAACACTTAGAAGGAGCGGTAAAGAGCTCAACTTTTGTCAGGGTTTCGTTTACCCCACATATTGTCACCATTCACGAATCTATCAGTCTTCGGTATATAACAACTACATCTACCTGATTTTGGCGAGTGAACCTGGCTCTAGATGCCCCCAGCTCTGCTAATCCTCTAGAAATCCCATCATGTTGCGACAGCGCTCTCCATTAGTTAGCAGTCTGTCTCGTCCTCTACTTGTCACTTGCTGTGAAAAGAGCTGCGACAACAAAGAAAACATCACACTAACGTGCAGGAAGAAATTCAAACCATTCGAAGGCTTGCGTCCATTTCTTTTATAGTCAGTGCTGCTTCTAGGGATTTGTTTTCCGTGGCGCAGCGGAGCAGTAGGAGGGCTCTTTGGTCATTTAGATTCAACAGCTAAATTTATTTAAATACAGTTCCTGCTTCTACCAGTCGTAAATCCTCTGCAAATCGCTTTAGCCTGCCAGTGTCAGAATCCTCCAATAGATAAGAGCCTACATCTAAATACATATTCCGCATATCACGGCTCGGTGTTGATTATGTCGTAGCAGTATTGTCGATGTTTTCGTTCCTATTCCATTCATATGCGTAATTATCGAGTAAAAATGTTCATATGCTTCTGTGTACACCCTAATCTCCTCTATGATCGCTACGCCAGATATAGATTTTTTAATGGCCAAGGAAGCCTTACTGCTGCACCTTTAGTATACGAGGATAGCATAAAGAAATTAAAACGTATAATACTTGCAGATCATTCGTATCGAATGATTGTCGATAAATATATCCCTGTATGTGCCTTAACATCCTTTATCGCAATGCTTTTCACTAAAGTTATATGACCCATGGCCGTAGGCGACACTCAGGCATTCTTTTCCTCCTTGCAGCACACACCAGTACACAATCTAGTCGCAAGTAGCTCAGTAGAGTACATGTACAAGTCGGAAAGCACTTACCAGATCATGTGGAAATGGGTAGCACAGTTCTGTGCTGGAGGACGAAATGGTCTTTTTCTAACCCGACGGATGAGTACGTACGTTCACAGAACTGTGTTATTGTCTGTCAATTCTAGACCTGTTAGTGATTAAATGGGTTCGTACTGGTGAACACGGTTCGATAGCTTAATACTAAACAGTCACTCTCCACCATTCACGTGAGTCCACATTTGTTCATGTAATGTAGCTGATCTCTCAAGCAAAAGCACCATGCGGATGCTGCTAGGATCATATGGATTGGTAAACTCCGTTCTAATATGTAATAGGAAAGAAGTCTATGGGAAAGACCACCTATTTCTCCCGGAAACGTAAGAATGGATTAGGGGTATGTTTGTCTATATGTCTCCAGCCATTTCTTACTCGGTCAGTGGACGAGAATGGGATGTGACGGTAATCGATAATACTGTAGCGATGTCCTCTCCACCATACACTGTACACTGGCTTGCGGCAAATGTTTTTTAGATACAGAATGTTCGCAGATGATGGAGTTGTCTACAAGCAGGCAGGAAAACCTGTGCTGGGGCTGGTAGCTGACATGAACGTAACTATCTATTGATCATCAATAAATTTAGAAATCCCATACTCTGTCATTGGAAGCGTTAACTGTAGTAAAAGGACTAACAGTAAGCATCTGTAGCGAGTTGAAGGTGAATGTATATGTCGAGCACAGATTCATTTGCTCGAATCTTAAGGAAAGTAACCCAAACACTAAAAACTGACAGGTTTACTTAGGTGTGGCACGAGAGCAGCCGCAAATCTCATCCGCATGTCGTCTAACTAACATAATGACTTCGATCATCGCGTAGGTACTGCTGGCTTTGTTTCTAAAAACAAAAGAAAAAAAGACATTAAGTACCACTACACGGATGCACACTGCCAACTGCTCTAGCCGGAATACGATACCATGGTCGCCGACTCTCGATTAGCGTGTAGCGGAAGGGGGGGGGGGGGGGGGGGAAAGGGGGGGATGAACAACGCTGTGATTAATCACTAAATCTTTCCCTACTCTTACAGTAGACTGAATTGTCCTTGGTTGTGCTGAACGGCTACATCAATGTAACTTATTCCGTGGATAGTGTGCTAAAAGGTCTGTAAGGCTGTGTTTTTTCCCTCAAAACGCTATGTTCTCAACGAAGAATTCGACACAATTATGGCATTGCGTATCTTGTGAAGCGACCATAAGAATACTATGAAGGAGATTATGACACGTATAGGGACATATTTACAATCATTCGGTATCACTGAATTGCAGGTATTATTCATCTGAATTTCTGCGATTCTCGTGTACTAAATGTGTAGCAGTAAGTCTTCCTTGAGCGTTAAAAAACCTAAATCATTCGTAGCGATGAAAGAGGGGATACAGACATACAGACAGTCATTTTTACTCGATCAATACTCATATTAGTGGAACAGAAACGAAAAAATTGATAAGACTGCTTCGACATAATCCACACTGTGCAATGGTTTGTGAAATATTCATTTAGATGAAGGCTCTTATCTATGGTAGAACTTGACGCAGGCAGTTTATAGCCATTCGCAGAGGACTAACGATTGGTGGGAGCTGGAGGTAAATGTGAAAAATGTTGTTATTGAATCTAAATGACAAAAGAGAGCTCTGTGTTCCATTACGCCACAAACTACAATTCGCTAGAAGCAACAACAACTGTAAAATACCTGGACGAACGCATCGGCATGGTTTGAATTTCTTTCTGTACGCTAGTGTGCCATTTTTCTTGTTATGATAGCTCTTTACATAGGAAGTGACAGGTAGAGGGCTGGACATCCTGCTAACTAATGGAGAGCACTGCCGCAACGTGATGGGATTTCGAGAGGGTTAGTAGGGTCCGTGACTTGGCTGGGAGCATCTAGAGCCACCATCACTCGCCAAAATCAGGTAGATGCAAATAGTATATATCGAACACTGGAAAATTCGTGAATGGTGACAATATGTGGGGTAAGAGATACTCTGAAAAAGGTGAGCTCTATAGCTCTCCTTCTAAGTGTTATGAGCAAACTTATTACTCCCGCCCACAAACATCTCGCAAAATGACGGCAATGAGAAAATTATAGGCTAAAATGACGGTTTGTACCGAGAGACATTCAGCAGCAGAAGCTCATCTTTTGTTTTCTCGATGGACTAACATCTTAATAGGTGGATTAAATTTGTATTGTTGTCTCGAACATGACCTGTGAATAAAATTATAGCATTGCTCTCCAGCTCAGAAATTTTGGTTCATACACAAACTTTCCTCCCCACCCACCAGAAACGAGAATATGATTGTACTAGCAATGAAAGCAAGTTCTAAAGTATTTATATTTTATTTAATGTCGTTAAATGATGAGTATGTAATAAATAACGCCGGACAAGTAGCCTGAAGCAGTTTACAGCATCAAGCTAAATAGACAAACAACTACAATGGTGTTTTCGATGACTTGTGGAAGAAAATGTTAAAAATCATCGAGTTGACTTGTAATTTAACTTTTTCTTTTAACTGCACAGTTATGCAATATAATTACGCTGCCTCTACAATTATCATCAATCCTTTGCAGAGTTGCAGTAGAGACTTCATGAGTGATTGAGAAGAGTGGATGGATAAAGAACATTTTTTTATGAGTTATGTCTGCCTATAAATGGATGAGGTGACGTCTTAATAGGCATACTAAATTTATGTTGTATACTCGTAGATGAAATCCAGTGAATAAAGTTATAGAATTACTCCCCAGCAAACAAATTCTGGCCGACAGGCAGACATTCCTTCAGTGTGCAATTCACGAATGGTATTAACTGCAGACGAGAAACAATCATGCTTCACGCATCCTAGGAGTGACAAACTCAATATCTGATCATTACGACAGTAAAATTTAAAACGAGCCATCCACCGCAATTGGAGCGTAATTAGAAGACATTCTGTTGGAATGAGGGAAACTAAATACGGCAATTGTCAAATCGCAATTCATAGTGAATTTCGTGAAATATATGTAGTCATATACACTCCTGGAAATGGAAAAAAGAACACATTGACACCGGAGTGTCAGACCCACCATACTTGCTCCGGACACTGCGAGAGGACTGTACAAGCAAGCACGCACGGCACAGCGGACACACCAGGAACCGCGGTGTTGGCCGTCGAATGGCGCTAGCTGCGCAGCATTTGTGCACCGCCGCCGTCAGTGTCAGCCAGTTTGCCGTGGCATACGGAGCTCCATCGCAGTCTTTAACACTGGTAGCATGCCGCGACAGCGTGGACGTGAACCGTATGTGCAGCTGACGGACTTTATGAGAGAGGGCGTATAGTGGGCATGCGGGAGGCCGGGTGGACGTACCGCCGAATTGCTCAACACGTGGGGCGTGAGGTCTCCACAGTACATCGATGTTGTCGCCAGTGGTCGGCGGAAGGTGCACGTGCCCGTCGACCTGGGACCGGACCGCAAAGACGCACGGATGCACGCCAAGACCGTAGGATCCTACGCAGTGCCGTAGGGGACCGCACCGCCACTTCCCAGCAAATTAGGGACACTGTTGCTCCTGGGGTATCGGCGAGGACCATTCGCAACCGTCTCCATGAAGCTGGGCTACGGTCCCGCACACCGTTAGGCCGTCTTCCGCTCACGCCCCAACATCGTGCAGCCCGCCTCCATTGGTGTCGCGACAAGCGTGAATGGAGGGACGAATGGAGACGTGTCGTCTTCAGCGATGAGAGTCGCTTCTGCCTTGGTGCCAATGATGGTCGTATGCGTGTTTGGCGCCGTGCAGGTGAGTGCCACAATCAGGGCTGCATACGACCGAGGCACACAGGGCCAACACCCGGCATCATGGTGTGGGGAGCGATCTCCTACACTGGCCGTAACCTCTGGTGATCGTCGAGGGGACACTGAATAGTGCACGGTACATCCAAACCGTCATCGAACCCATCGTTCTACCATTCCTAGACCGGCAAGGGAACTTGCTGTTCCAACAGGACAATGCACGTCCGCATGCATCCCGTGCCACCCAACGTGCTCAAGAAGGTGTAAGTCAACTACCCTGGCCAGCAAGATCTCCGGATCTGTCCCCCATTGAGCATGTTTGGGACTGGATAAAGCGTCGTCTCACGCGGTCTGCACGTCCAGCACTAACGCTGGTCCAACTGAGGCGCCAGGTGGAAATGGCATTGCAAGCCGTTCCACAGGACTACATCCAGCATCTCTACGATCGTCTCCATGGGAGAATAGAAGCCTGCATTGCTGCGAAAGGTGGATATACACTGTACTAGTGCCGACATTGTGCATGCTCTGTTGCCTGTGTCTATGTGCCTGTGGTTCTGTCAGTGTGATCATGTGATGTATCTGACCCCAGGAATGTGTCAATAAAGTTTCCCCTTCCTGGGACAATGAATTCACGGTGTTCTTATTTCAATTTCCAGGAGTGTAGTTTTCACAAAAGCAGCTGAGATAATATTAACCTGTCCAAAACTCGAAAAATAAGACTGGTATCGTCAACTACTGTCGAGGAAAAGTAATGCTAGAGGAGGATGTGCCGTTACAAGCAGTAGATCGGCATTTTTCATATTGCACCAAAGATACCTACCTATCTTAACACTGTTTATTCCAGAAGTTATTTTAGTAAAGAGCAGCCCGGCCAGGGGTCCGTAATAAACGTGCTTTCAGTGCTAAGTGTCGTGCTCACTGATGACCCTGCTTTCCGATTTGTACTTTATTTCAAAAAAATGGCTCTGAGCACTATGGGACTCAACTGCTGTGGTCATTAGTCCCCTAGAACTTAGAACTACTTAAACCTAACTAACCTAAAGACATCACACACATCCATGCCCGAGGCTGGATTCGAACCTGCGACCGTATCAGTCGAACGGTTCCGGACTGCGCGCCTAGAACCGCGAGACCACCGCTGCCGGCTGCTTTATTTCGGTTACAATGTTACATAGTTCAGTTTGTAAAATGTAACTATTCTGTTAAAGTAATTATGGTATAAAGCAACAGAGCAGTGTTACCCTCTTAGAGGAATTCTGTTATATTGACCGTGTTGTACCTAACGGAGGTGGCTCATCGGAATTGAAAGTCAGAATTACGTAAATATTCAAACATTATCAAATAATATTTTACCTAGCTACACTGTTTAAAGAATAAAGAAAACGGTCGCCAGCCTAATTAGACAAGAGAATGATTAACATTCTTGTTTAAGAAAATAGGTACGAGTAACTTCAATGGACAAACACAACCTATACTTTGCCACACGCGAGTGCAATGAACTCTGGCACCTGAATACAGTGTGTTCAGGTTAAGGTTGGAGTTAACAGATCAGAACAAACTACTGGCATAAGTAAAACAGATAACAATACACTCTATTACTTTCATGGCTCATTCAAACTGAATGGTATTTATAACATTACTATGAATATTCACTGTAGAATTATAAATTGGACATAGGTTCAGTATTACTTTTCACACATTTTCCTAGCAGACATAAAATTGTAAATGTAGTTGACTGCAAAATTACGAACTGATCACAGTTTAAGTCTCTCAACCAAATATTACTCTGTTTAGAATGAAAGTTAATTGGAATCCACTAACAGTTTACTTCTCAGTGTCTTTTAAATAAAGAAATTATTGTTTTCATAAATAGTAGTCTTTCTATTAATTGTTATTTATCGTGAGCATAAAGGATAAACTGTGGATCCTATTACACTATCAATACACTTTCGATACCCAAAAGCAAAAAGTGCTTAGCAAGCATGAGTACATAACTTTCCACAACTGCAGTTTACACTTTTACTTCACTGAGACACAAAATTAACATATTTGTAAAATACCGACTCACCTTCTGCGATTTACAACAGGTAGCAATGTGATCATTTACTAAGCAAAACTTTATAAGCTTCAGTCTTAAGAACTTTTAATTTTAAAGTTGGCAACAACATATTAATAAGCAGTTTTAATAGGAAAATTATTTTCAGTAAGCATCACTTGCTTTAACCCACTCTCTTGCCTCATTGACTTTAGCTTTCTTTTTACTATGTTCAAGAGGCAATAATTATCAAAACAATGGCCTTTAATGTTCTTTCAGTAAGGACACTCGGTAATCATTTTAGTTCACACGGAGAGAAACCTGAGATGTGTTATGATAAGAAAAAAAATTAAGGTAGGTACATAAATTAAGTGATAAATTACCTTATATTTGAGCACACTAACACATCTAATAAGCTGATCCTTCACTGTACATTATTATAGTGTTCCGTTACAGTGATTGCGCAATGTGGTGGCGATTGCATGTTAATAGGTGGATCTGCAGGTATAATTGCTGGACTCTGTCATTTCTTGGTGGCGATGATAATTCCAGAATATTTCCAGCTCTTCATCCATCTATCCGAGGCATTGGAAAGCGTCAGGAAAAGCCTCTCTCGGAACCAGCACAATAGACAACTTTTACATGGGCAGTTCACAGTTTGGTAGCTCGTCCCCGTCTGACTCTTGTTCCACCTTTTCTACCTACGCCAACCGCAACTTGCCCGCGCTACTAAGTTCCGTTCCCGAGGGGAACCACACCACCTTTCCCATAAAGAATAACTAAGAATCCTAAGTGTAGGTCAGCAGTTTACATAACAGCAAACAATCCTTTTAAGTAAAACATATCATTTGCACATATAGGTAGTTCTCAACAAAATTATTTAAATAAATTTATTTAATTTTAAAGATAACCAAAGAGATTATATGAGGAAGACAAAAGATCATTTGCTCATATTGTGCATATTACAGAGATTACACTTCATTACAGTATCGAATTAATCGTATACTAATTAAAGAAGTTCAACGATGGGATGTTGAACAAAATAGAATGCTAAATGAATCAACAAAAGGTATGTAGTGTCTAAGCTATGGAGTTACAGCCCGCTCAGCGAAAAAACTATTGAACAGGGTCGAACGTCATGGAAAAAGACACAGCCGTACATAGGGAATCTTGTGACCTTTTATCACATCGTCAGACAGAAGCTGACAAGATTTCACAATTGATTAAAGGAGTCGCAGAAGACATGTATCTAGGTCTTCTAGTAAAGGTTGCACAGCAACAGGTGCCAGAGTATCGAGGAAACACAAGAAAAAAAGAGTCGGACGAAAGAAGTATTAACGACGCCCGAATATGAACCGTATGACAGTATTTTATGGCAGCCAGTATTCTATGGCGGACAGAGTAAGCAAGAGATAGCAACCACGGATGTCGACCACATACGACAGGGAGACTGGACTTTGCCAACTCGGACTTAAGCTGCAGCTGTCAAATTGCATCCCAGCTTCCGTTGCAGCCAACGTCCAACAGAAGAACAGACATTAGGAGGACGGCTAGTTTCACCTGGATACGTTGTACGCTACGGCAGAAAAAAAGACATATATGCGACGAGTAGGACGCCGCAAGACGTCAACTATCACGACAGTCCTATTCACGCCATTCAGCTACAGTCGACGTGCGGGAAGAAGCCTGGAGGAGGTCGCTCCCCAACGTGCCATTCCCCGTAGCCGTACTGAGCTACCAGCACCTCTCCTAGTTGCCGATTTCAGGAAATCCATCCATAGAGGTGAGACCACCACAGAAGAAACACTTCCGTGGACGACAGCTACCAAGATATCCCCTATTCTCATCGACATCATCATCGACGACTTACTTTCCGGACAATAGTCGACTCAGAGGCTGCTTTTTATGTAATGCCAGCTAAAGACGAGTATGTTCTGTGACACGAAATCGACTAAGCTGAAAGTCGAGAGCAGGAAATACGTTCGGGCAACAGAAACAGTCGTTCTTGCAATACATTTCAGAGGCAGAATGCAGCGCATCTAATGTGTCGTTTTAACAGAATGTAATTATAATGTTATTCTCGGATGGGCAGTGGACGATCAGAGCTCCAGACTGACGGAGCTTTTCCAATAAACACACATAACAAAGATTGCTCTGGGCGGTAGTTTGCCGTTGAAGATGTTGCTATCCCGCTGTAATTAATGAGATGATTTTCAGTCGCCAGTCTGGATGCTCAGTTAAACTGTGGTGCTTTTGTCGATTGCAAAAGGCTGCTCAGGCTCACTAAAGAAGAAAGAAACACAGACGCGCGGAAGCAACGTTTCTTCCAGCAGCCTCTGTAATACTGTCAGCCCATCCTCCAACGATCGGCGGCAGAACTGTGCTATCAAGTGTAAATTCTAATGGAAGGAAAGCGTATTGTTACCAGCGGTTGATTCAGAATTCGCATGTAACAAATGCGAATTGAATCGGAAAAGAAGTGCATTTTTACCTAAAAACACATTCTTTGCCAGTCCGGCCAAGAAAGTTTCACTTTACCCTCATGTTTCATCATCTAAATTATAAGTGGAAGACAAATGAAAGCGTGACAGGTGGAAAAAATTAGTAAACTGTTTATTATTTCAGAATTAATCTCCATAGCTATTAATACATTTATCCCATAGTGGGACAAGACAGTCAACGCCTTAATTGGAAAATGTTCATGGATGCCTACTCTAAAGGAACATATTGAAGGCTTTACTTTACCGAAGTATGCGATACCCTCCAAATTATACCAGTTTAACGAGTATTTATGATTACAGAAAAGTTGTTGTGTATGTTAATAATGATTGCATAACATGTCTTCATAAACAGTCAACCCATTAAATTATACTGAATAACTGACCCACACAAAAGTTAATATCACTTGATCACTGATACAGCATATGTTATCATGTAAAACCACTACGTTCATCTTAAATAATTAATTTGAAGTACGAATAATAGTGGCCAACTTAGGTATTTTGGATCTCTTTAAGTAAAAATCACCCAGTGAAGCCTATTTGTTCACTAGGAGCGTTTTCACTCAGTATTCACGTAATCAGTCCTATTTTAGACGAAAACAATGTAATTCTTAATAATTCATGTTATTTACATATTTATGCAAATTAGAGAAGTCAATTGACAAGCTTCTAAAAAACGGCCTTTTTGTAACAAAGAATTATTCTGTCAAGTCAACAAATTTGTCGGTCATTTTAATAACATGTTAAATTATGTCATTCGATGTAAATTAATAACTTTTCTGCACAAATTATGATAACAGATGTACATGTGACTTATAAACTATATCTCTTTTTAGTAGTTCTTTGACAATGTTATAGATGCAAGCAGCAAGAAGGGTCGGGGGCGCAATAGTAATGTCACTTTGGTAAAGTGTGTACTATGTGTTTTATTGTTTGAGGTGGATAAACAATGCAAAGAACGTGTAAAAGAAGTACTAGTTTGTTTTGTGTCATTGTCTTTGGTGGACAGTGGAATGATAATGGCCACCAGAGTAATAAATATTTGAAGTTTAAATATTTTTTGGTTTCGCTCGTTATTTATCATCAAAAGCACATAAAAACACGGGACCTCATGTTTTTAACCCTAGACAACCAGATTTAGAGCCAGCATCAACATCGAGACACAGCAGCGATCTAGCAAGCAGCATTTTAATGGCGCCAACCCAACATCAAGTGCTAACAAGCTCCGTAAACGGGAGTGAAATAGTGCGATTATAGCAGTTAGCAATATCTACGACTAGGCGACTATTACACTACGAAACTATTATTGCATCACGGCGTGCACCTCTTCGTCCTAACCAAATCGACGGCCACGAATGTCTTTCTTAAGGCTCCAAAAATACGGAAATCGCGCGGGAAGAGATCGGAATTGTATGGAGAATGTGTGTTTCCAAGCGAAACATTTGCAACATAGTCTAAATAATACCGGCATCATGTGGTCAGCCATTATCATGCATCAGAATTATGCTGTCCTTCAACATTCCTGGACGTTTGGACATTATGCTGCGCTTCAATTTTTGCAGTGTCCCCGTACCGCCGTGCTTCTGTGGTATCGTCGAGCTCCAGAAAGTGGATCATTCCAGTCGAAGAAAAATATCATCATGTCTTTCCCAGAGATGTCGCGCCTATTGTTTCGACTACACTGCAGGAGTTTCGCTGGCAAGCCCTCACACATCTTCCATACAATCCCGAACTCTCACCATGCTATCCCCATACTTTTGGTGCCCTGAAGGAGGACAAACGTGGCCGTCTACTCGCTTTGGATCGATAGGTGCACGCCAGCTAACACTCATGGTTCCGTTGGCAGCCGCAAACATTTTTCCATGAAGGCATTAACAGTCTTGTCTCGCATTGGGATAAATGTATTATCAGTTATAGCGATAACATTTGAAACAATAAATAGTTTACTTTCTTTGCTCCATTTGTCTCGTTTTCATTTGACTGTTCTTATATTCGAAATTAGAAGTAGACGTAAGACTCTTCTTCTTGAATTTGGTAGAATGATTTACTCTTTTTATTTGTTCATTTAGTAAGAGTTCCGTACTGACAGGCTCTGTGTCGAAATGAACAACGGTGGGAGCGAATGTCGTCGCTAGTATAAGAAGTGGCTCAGTACAACACCAAAAATAAAGAGACCACCACTTCGTGTTGAATGCTTGCCTTCTGCAGGCTTATAGAGAAGCTTCGACTTGCGACTGGACGCTTCTGCTGTTTACTGATAAATGAATTCGCAGAAAAACCAGAAGCCTTCAGTAGCTGTCTCTGATGACCTCTTGCAGTGCGGCGCATAAAGATAACAAGAAACAATTTAAAACACTGCAGCATCTCAGAAGACTCTCCAGTTGTGAAGACCGAGATATTCTACTACTCTGTTCTCAGAGAAGTTCTAGGACCAACAGTAGTACGAGTTGTTATGAGATCTAAAGATAAAAATGTTTGCAATGAATTTAAGGAAGTTATGGACAATTTTCTAGGAAATGATAAACTTCCTCTCTATGTCCAAATTGTGAGAAACATGCTAGAGAAGTTGAGAAAATAGGGTAGCTACATGGATCTCAAATTGCACTTCCTGTTTTTACATTTGGACGTATTTACTGACAACCTGGGGGCAATCAGTGTGGAAGAAACGGAGAGGTCCACAAAGATATTTGAGAAATGGGTATCAAACACGATGGAAAACTTCAATGACTGCAGATTACTGTTGATTCTGTGTTGAAATTCAAATGACGCTACATCTACATCTACAGTTATACTCCGCAAGCCACCCAACGGTGTGTGGCGGAGGGCACTTTACGTGCCACTGTCATTACCTCCCTTTTCTGTTCCAGTCGCGTATGGTTCGCGGGAAGAACGACTGTCTGAAAGCCTCCGAGCACGCTAGAATCTCTCTAATTTTACATTCGTGATCTCCTCGGGAGGTATAAGTAGGGGGAAGCAATATATTCGATACCTCATCCAGAAACGCCCCTTCTCGAAGCTTGGCGAGCAAGCTACACCGCGATGCAGACCGCCTCTCTTGCAGAGTCTGCCACTTGAGTTTACTAAACATCTCCGTAACGCTATCACTCTTACCAAATAACCCTGTGACGAAACGTGCCGCTCCTCTTTGGATCTTCTCTATCTCCTCCGTCAACCCGACCTGGTACGGATCCCACACTGATGAGCAATACTCAAGTACAGGTCGAACGAGTGTTTTGTAAGCCACCTCCTTTGTTGATGAACTACATTTTCTAAGGACTCTCCCAATGAATCTCAACCTGGTACCCGCCTTACCAACAATTAATTTCATATGGTCATTCCACTTCAAATCGTTCCGCACGCATACTCCCAGATATTTTATAGAAGTAACTGCTACCAGTGTTTGTTCCGCTATCATATAATCATACAATAAAAGATCCTTCTTTATATGTATTCGCAATACATTACATTTGTCTATGTTAAGGGTCAGTTGCCACTCCCTGCACCAAGTGCCTATCCGCTGCAGATCTTCGTGCATTTCGCTACAATTTTCTAATGCTGCAACTTCTCTGTATACTACAGCATCATCCGCGAAAAGCCGCATGGAACTTCCGACACTATCTACTAGGTCATTTATATATATTGTGAAAAGCAATGGTCCCATAACACTCCCCTGTGGTACGCCAGAGGTTACTTTAACGTCTGTAGACGTCTCTCCATTGATAACAACATGCTGTGTTCTGTTTGCTAAAAAGTCTTCAATCCAGCCACACAGCTGGTCTGATATTCCGTAGGCTCTTACTTTGTTTGTCAGGCGACAGTGTGGACCTGTATCGAACGCCTTCCGGAAATCAAGGAAAACAGCATCTACCTGGGAGCCTGTATCTAATATTTTCTGGGTCGCATGAACAAATAAAGCGAGTTGGGTCCCACACGATCGCTGTTTCCGGAATCCATGTTGATTCCTACAGAGTAGATTCTGGGTTTCCAACAACGACATGATACTCGAGCAAAAAACATTTTCTAAAATTCTACAACAGATCGACGTCAGAGATATAGGTCTATAGTTTTGCGCATCTGCTCGACGACCCTTCTTGAAGACTGGGACTACCTGCGCTCTTTTCCAATCATTTGGAACCTTCCGTTCCTCTAGAGACTTGCGGTACACGGCTGTTAGAAGGGGGGCAAGTTCTTTCGCGTACTCTGTGTAGAATCGAATTTGTATCCTGTCAGGTCCAGTGGACTTTCCTCTGTTGAGTGATTCCAGTTGCTTTTCTATTCCTTGGACACTTATTTCGATGTCAGCCATTTTTTCGTTTGTGCGAGGATTTAGAGAAGGAACTGCAGTGCGGTCTTCCTCTGTGAAACAGCTTTGGAAAAAGGTGTTTAGTATTTCAGCTTTACGCGTGTCATCCTCTGTTTCAATCCCATCATCATCCCGGCGTGCCTGGATATGCTGTTTCGAGCCACTTACTGATTTAACGTAAGACCAGAACTTCCTAGGATTTTCAGTCTAGTCGGTACATAGAATTTTACTTTCGAATTCACTGAACGCTTCACGCACAGCACTCCTTATGCTAACTTTGACATAGTTTAGGTTCTGTTTGTCTGAGAGGGTTTGGCTGCGTTTAAGCTTGGAGTGAAGCTCTCTTTGCTTTCGCCGTAGTTTTCTAACTTTGTTGTTGAACCACGGTGGGTTTTCCCGTCCCTCACAGTTTTACTCGGCACGTACATGTCTAAAACGCATTTTACAATTGCCTTAAACTTTTTCCATAAACACTCAACATTGTCAGTGTCGGAACAGAAATTTTCGTTTTGATCTGTTAGGTAGTCTGAAATCTGCTTTCTATTACTCTTGCTAAACAGATAAACCTTCCTCCCTTTTTTTATATTCCTATTAACTTCCATATTCATGGATGCTGCAACGGCCTTATGATCACTGATTCCCTGTTCTGCACTTACAGAGTCGAAAAGTTCGGGTCTGTTTGTTATCAGTAGGTCCAAGATGTTATTTCCACGAGTCGGTTCCCTGTTTAATTGCTCGAGGTAATTTTCGGATAGTGCACTCAGTATAATGTCACTCGATGCTCTTTTCCTACCACCCGTCCTAAACATCTGAGTGTCCCAATCTATATCTGGTAAATTGAAATCTTCACCTAAGACTATAATATGCTGAGAACATTTATGTGAAATGAATTCCAAATTTTCTCTCAGTTGTTCTGCCACTAATTCTGGTGAGTCGGGAGGTCGGAAAAAGGAGCCAATTATCAACCTAGCTCGGTTGTTGAGCACTATGGGACTTAACAAATGAGGTCATCAGTCACATAGACTTAGAACTACTTGAACCTAACTAACCTAAGGACATCACACACCCATGCCTGAGGCAGGATTCGAACCTGCGACCGTAGCAGCAGCGCAGTTCCGTACTGAAGTGCCTAGAACCGCTCGGCCACCACGGTCGGCGATGCTGTGTTGAGATTCGGCGGAAAATCACAAGCGAAAGTCCAAGAGACAACATTTGATACCAAACGAACAAGGTTCTACTGATGTGCTGTTTATGAAGTGAACGGAAATGTGAGACTTGGTGCAAAAAAACTGAAGTTCGTTTGTAACTCTAATACAAATTATGAAGCAAATATTTGAATACATCATTCTTGATTGGCGAAAAAATTAAATTTTATGGAGGAAAACGAAAGTCATTTTTCAAATCAGCGGTACTGACGTATTAAGACTCACCTTTCAAATTTAAAACAGTTCTCAATTACTTTTAATTTGTAGACCTTTGGCCTTTTATAACGTATTTTCAGCTAAATAGATTCCAATATTAATTATACTATTTGGTCATAACAATGTGGCAGTAACTACGAGCTTATGAAATATCGGACCAGATATTCGTATGGTCTGAAATCTTCTTCGCAGATAGATCGTGGGATGTGGAACTAGCTATGGACTTACTCTAGGGGAACGTTTAAGGATCCTTTGTGTTGAAGATATACGGGAACTTTACAACACATCACGGGGGCGTAGTTGAGGTCAAGACGAACAAATTGATATGGGACACTAGTGGTCTATCAAACCGGCAAACAGCTTCAAGTTTGCCCACATAAATTACAGCGAATGCGCGACGCGCGGTATCATTTCCTTTTCACGCTAAAATAGACCCTGAATATTAAAAACCTTTGTTCTTGTACTAAAAAATGTAAAACTGACTTCTTTGCAAACTTTACGTCAAAATATTGTGAATTTTCTCAACATAAAATAAACAAATCTTTTTCTTTGTCTATCCTTCTTATTGCGAAATTTCTGTGTTTGTAAGGGGTAAGTTTTTATGAAACTGTAAGCGAAATTAGTTCTAGGATAATGTGTTATCAAATTTTTTTCTTTCATTACCCCCATGGAACTGTATACATTAATAATGTTAACAAAAAGTAGTCGAATAAGCCGGTGGCGTAAGAGAGCGAATGCTATTGAAAAATCTCTTGCGGCGTGCATACGCTTAGCTTAGGTGGCTTTTGTGGGCCAGTTTGTGCCGCTTCCCATCTAGATAGATCGCAAGTTTCCTATATCTATCTTTTGGTCTCGACCTCCCCTCTACCACTGTGGTATGTTATAAACAGCTGTCGTTTACAGTTTTTATACAAATAATCCGGCTGATAACGCTGGATAACGCATTATAAATTTAGTGATGTCCAGAACTGCCGACTATCGATGCTTGATACAGGGCCTACAATTGCACCCGGGTCTTAAACAAATATGGATGATTCAGCCTAAATAGGTCACCTATTACGGTTCGGTTGCAGTAACTGGCTATTAATGATTGGAAAAAATCAAAAACTGAAAGTGTCTAGGAATGTTTGCTAGCTGTTATTGAAATTTGAACAATCGTAAAAAAGTCGTAAAGGAGGCGGATGCCAGTTCGAGTCAGTGAAAGAATTTTAACTCAGCCACGAATGAAGCAGCTTAGAAAACTGTCGTACGGATATTCCTCGTCAATCTTGGACACTTATCAAGTAAGATAAATAGAAAATATATAGAAGGTCCTTAGAGAAGCGTTTGTATGACGGAGAAGGTGTCCTGTGAAAGTTCAAAGAACGCGAGTTTCGAGAAGAGCCAAATAACTTATTGCAACCTCGCGAAATGACTGACAGAAAGACCAGAGAAATTCCAGCTTATATGGAAACTTACCGCAACATTCACGAATGGAAGAGACATGGGAATAAATTATAGTGGTGGCCGAAGTACTCCCTGTTACTCGCCGGAAATTGTCTTGCAGGGTACGACTGTAGGTGTATTGTTAGTAAGAAGTGACCTGCAAGGAACGCTTTAGCAGCACTCTCAAGATCAGTGTGTAAGCACTCAAGTTTAGTTCTTAATTGAAACTGTAAACAGGTTCAGTTTTGTAAGATCAAACTCTGAATAACAGTAGTGAGTCGGAAGGGGTAAAATTATTTATTATACTTGTGTGAGTGTCTACAGGAAATGTACACTACTGGCCATTAAAATTGCTACACCACGAAGATGACGTGTCCAGACGCGAAATTTAACCTACAGGAAGAAGATGCTGTGATATGCAAATCACTAGCTTTTCAGACCATTCACACAAGGTTGGCACCGGTGGCGACACCTACAACGTGCTGACATGAGGAAAGTTTCCAACCGATTTCTCATACACAAACAGCAGTTGACCGCCGTTGCCTGGTGAAACGTTGTTGTGATAACTCGTGTAAGGAGGAGAAATGCGTACCATCAAGTTTCCGACTTTGATAAAGGTCGGATTGTAGCCTATCGCGACTGCGGTTTATCGTATCGCGACATTGCTGCTCGCGTTGGTCGAGATCCAATGACTGTTAGCAGAATATGGAATCGGTGGGTTGAGGAGGGTAATACGGAACGCCGTGTTGGATCCCAACGGCCTCGTATCACTTGCAGTCGAGATGACAGGCATCTTATCCGCGTGGCTGTAACGGATCGTGCAGCCACGTCTCGATCCCTGAGTCAACAGATAGGGACGTTTGCAAGACAACAACCATCTGCACGAACAGTTCGACGACGTTTTCCAGCAGCATGAACTATCAGCTCGGAGACCATGGCTGCGGTTACCCTTGATGCTGCATCACAGACAGGAGCGCCTGCGATGGTGTACTCAACGACGAACCTGGGTGTACGAATGACAAAACGTTCTGTTTACAGCATCGTGATGGTCGCATCAGTGTTTGGCGATATCGCGGTGAACGCACATTGGAAGTGTGTATTCGTCATCGCCATACTGGCGTATCACCCGGCGTGATGGTATGAGGTGCCATTGGTTACACATCTCGGGCACCTCTTGTTCGCATTGACGGCACTTTGAACAGTGGGCGCTACATTTCAGATGTGTTACGACCCGTGGCTTTACCCTTCATTCGATTCCTGCGAAATACTACATTTCAGCAGGATAATGCACGACCGCATTGTTGCAGGTAAGTACGAGCCTTTCTGGATACAGAAAATGTTCGAATGCTGCCCTGGCCAGCACATTCTCCAGATCTCTCACCAATTGAAAACGTCTGGTCAATGGTGGCCGAGCAACTGGCTCGTCACAATACGCCAGCCACTGAACTGTGGTATCGTGTTGAAGCTGCATGGGCAGCTGTACCTGTACACGTCATCCAAGCTCTGTTTGACTCAATGCCCAGGCGTATCAAGGCCGTTATTACGGCCAGAGGTGGTTGTTCTGCGTACTGATTTCTCAGTATCTATGCTCCCAAATTGCGTGAAAATGTAATCACATGTCAGTCCTAGTATAATATATTTGCCCAATGAATACCCGTTTATCATCTGCATTTCTTCTTAGTGTAGCAATTTTAATGGCCAGTAGTGTATATGTTGAGCCAAATAAATACTGTCCACCGGACGATGAAAACACAGATAGCTAGTCAGATGTTGACTTCCACAAATAGTCACGAAGAATTTGCGTTGTTTGGATGTGGTTTATTAAGTATTTAACTAGATTTTAATCCAAAACTGCCTATTTTTTATGCCACCTAGTGAGAAACGCTGCTTGAATTCACTACTGCCTAATGTTGCTGCCAGAAAATTCGACTAAAAGATGGCAAAGTTGCCTATGTATTCTTGCATCGTATGCCGTAAGGAAGGATGTAGAATATGATGTACCGATCATATTAAAAATTCCAAAAGATTAATTACAGATTTATCTTGATCATTTACGAAGAAAGTTTATTTTACTGGCAAAAATTTTCTGCAAAACGAGGTTTCCCAGCACGTCACGAATCAGTAAGGTATTACGAATATCTGTGTACACGTGCGTGGGGTTGATTTGGGGGAGGAGGCCAAACTGGGAAGTCATCGGGCTCATCGGATTAGGGAAGGCAGTCGACCGTGCCCTTTCAAAGGAACCATCCCGGCATTTGCCTGCAGCGATTTAGGGAACTCACGGAAAACCTAAATCAGGAAGGCCGGACGCGGGATTGAACCGTCGTCCTCTCGAATGCGAATCCAGTGTGCTAAGCATTGCGCCACCTCGCACGGTTGTATACGTGCTGTCTTGCGTCATGTACAGATAGAAATTGAGGACCACGTGGAAAGTGTGACAATATAATGGTGGCAATAGACTATATAGAAACGCAGTTGAACTATCACAGTGGTCAATCAAGTGGTCCTCAGAGAAAATTGGAAAACTATGTCTGCTCTTACAGAATCAAAACTGCAGAAGTGAACAAGGCTGCAGTTTCATTCATTTTTCTGCTTCATACCAACCATAGAAACGACACTAATCAGTGTGTTCCCTGTTTGTGCAGTTTTTCAATTGTTGATTGGCCCCTGACCGATGAAAAACATGAATCAGATCATTGGAAATCATTAGTGATGTTTTCGTAGCGTATCTTAAAGTAGTCTGATATTCCTGAAGCTGACACTTACGAGTCTTCCAACGAAACACTTCATCGATTTTCTGAGAAGATTTACAACGCAGAGCTTTTCTTAAGATCTAGTTGCTGAATTTCATTCTGACCAATTTCACCTCGAGCACAGAAAAAGAAAAAAATGCTATCAAATCAAGCAGCCTTCGCTCGCTATACTTCGCATTATCTCTGACCTAACAAAACGCTAATGTGTCAGACACTCCCTAATTGCTATATTGGTTCCGAAGGCGTCTAGTTCGCAACAAGTAAGATGAAAATAGCTGTAGTTTATGCACAGAAAAACTTTAATAGCCCTACCAAATTAAATTTGTTATCAGAGAATTATTCAGAATATTTGATCGAATTAAATAGATAACGTCTTGCGAATTTAACCGCATAATTCATTGTACCATTTGTAAATCAGTATTGTCATCAAAATGAGTTTCTGCATCGGATCTCTTGCCTCAGCTGGTTCAGACTTCTCAAGCTGCTGGATACTGCTTTGGGATATGGCGCGTGTTCAGCTACTGAAAAGTGCAAAGAAGCCAAGTCTCATCCCAATTTCTGTTAGTAGGATAAGAGAATAACTCGAAGCTAAAAGCACTGAATAAGGAAATGTAATTTACGCAAGAAAAAGGTCACTGACAAAACAGTTCTTGAGTACAGTTCGTCGGTTGGAGGCCCTAACCAAGTAGGATTAGCAGAAGACACAATACGACCTGCTGGTGTGTCACATGTTACATTCCTCCTCTTCTCTCCAAATATCTGGTTATACGCTTTCTTTTGCTGGTAGTTTAGGAAGCGGACAATGACGATTTCAAATGAGAGCAGACATTAAGATTTGTTAGCGAAATTGTAACTCGCTCCAAACCAGTTCAACTACATTCAGTTTTAGCAACGTCCCATATGCCACAACACATCATTAATCACGTCATACTGAAACTTTAAGACCGTCGAAAAGCGGCGCCAATAATTAGCCCCATTACATTAGCGAGCGCGGCAGATCAATGCCGACTCGATACCCCAACTGGCCACTCGCTACTGCCGTGCAACGCCAGGCAGGTGCACGAAGCAACAGTCACGCTTTCAGACAGCATTGCCAGCCAGCAGAGATTACCCTTAAATGCTGGACCTGGCAAAACCAGCGGTAGCTGCAGTAATGTAACACTTACTCTACCGTAATACCTCTCAATAAACTTACGAAAATGTCACAATATGTAACAGATATTCTGTCGTGGAAGGAAATGAGATCCTACCAAAGAGACAGAGAATATTCAAGCAAGACATGCGAGATTTTCCATAGGATCGCGCGGTCAGTGTGAAAGTCGAAGAAATTCTCAACAATTTCCAGTGGCAGATGTTACCAGAAAGGGGATGTAAATCGCGGATATTCTAGCAGCTCACCTTCCAAAATGAGTCAAGAACCATTTTATTTTGTCAGACGTATATTTCGCGTAATGAGCTCGAAGCTAAAATTACATAAATTCAGCTCATACGGAAGGGTACTGACAGCATTTCTTCCGGATAAAATCCACGAATAGAATAGGAAATAGGAAAGGTGGGGGGGGGGGGTCTCTCTGAACATCACCCCAATTTCCTTCAATTGACTTCATTTTAAAACAGGTAAGGACGGTTCCTTCCGAATGATTGCGCATTTGTTACAGTATCATTTGCTGTCAGCAAAAGAGAAAAGCCAGTTATCTCCTTGCAATAACGGCAAGTTGCTGACCGGTGGCAGTTGCTGACAAGTAGCCGCTCGTTAAACTTTGTGCCGAGCCTAAACATGACTTCCCTAGTCGTGTGGGTATGCCGTTACCTTCCTATGACTGACTAACCCAGCCAGCTGTAATAAGGGGGGGGGGGGGGGGGGCTACAGTTTAACGAGGTCAAAACATCTGAATACAGATAAATCATTGTCAGATGTGACATGGTGATAAGTGACAGACAAAAAGTCGTAGGACCGAAGCCCCAGCCTTAGGACTTGCGGTACCGCATTTTCACTTTTATCACTATTGTTAGGGCCTCTGATCTCCTTGTACCCACCTCTGCTTCACGTTCGCTTCTTCCGCCTTCGTTGACATTTTTATGTAACTTGAGTCACCCCTCTGTTTTTCCTTCGGAAGACTTCTATCCCTGAAGGAATACAGGCATTGACTCCAAACTTAAATTAAATATGAATATAATCAATCTTTTCGTAGGTATAATCTGAAAAAAGAGAAATATAAGACGCCAATATTTATCATTTCTCTTGATATGAAATATTTTAGGCATGTTTATCTTTAACTGCGTACATATTTAGTGTGCTGATAATGCAATCGGTAAAAGTCTTTGGAAATTACTTTCTACTTCCCCCCCCCCCCCCCCCCCCCTGCTACGAAGCAACACCGCACGATCTTAGAGACCAACACAAACTTTGTTGTCTCGCACTACATTATGAAATAATCTTAGTAAATAACGGTGCGGTGTCTTGTCATCCCCCTGAACAACTTTCCTAGCGTTTTTTCCTCGACGTCCTAACGATGTGTCCTCTATTAGGCGCTGCTTTTAAGTATGTGTAAAAATTATTTTAGTGTTTTTTCTGAGTACATGGAGCTTGATGAATGTAAGGAAGAATGTATGTGTATGTGTTTAAAAAAACAAAAGGTTTTTAGTTAGCAAATAAGGCCTTGTTGTACTTAAAATGTTACTTCATTTTTAGCAAACCTATGTAAACGGACATGTATGTTTTACAAAAGTGATCCTACAAAGCTTGTGTGAAAGTCTTCCCTCATTCGCGAACAAACAAAAAAGAAACAATGTAAACTTGGCACCTGGCAGCTCGTTTTTCTCTTGCAAATGGCGTCTGGTGACAAACTACAAAGACAGACGCTGTCATCTGTGCATACCCAATAACTATAGAGTAAAACAATGCCAGTGAATATGTATTAGGACTGTTAGCGCTTGTACAATGGCTGTGTTGGCTGGGAGCAAGTGTGTCAATTAAAAGGTTAAACTAGGCGGCATAACCCGCTGACCCTGACTTCCGGGTGGCGTTGCTCGGTTCGTATCACCACAGGACAGGCCACAAACGAAGATGACGGGAAGCCCAGAGTCAGTTTTCGTTGTTCAGTATGTGCGCGGACAGTTCGTTCTTCGTGCTGTACCCTACAGCGCAGGAGCTGCATAAACTTCCCCCTCAGTCCGGTAGTGTGATGGGCCATTCAGCAAGCCAATGTATTAGTTCTATTGGAGCGGTATGAACTTGCCTTCCCCCATCTTCAAACACAAAATAAAAATAAAACGAAATAAGGTTAAGTACCACTTCATCTACGCTGACAATAAGTAGCAAACAGAGAGATAATTACAACATTTACCTGTGTAACTGGCCATGTAACTAGTCATATAAATATCGCGGACAGAGTAATCTCCTTTATAGCGTACAACGCAGACTGTTAACGAAGGTACGAACACACGGAACGTTCCCAGATCTGTGAGTGACTCGAAGACTTGTTAAGTAACAGAATCCTGCACGTCGCCCTGGACGGCGAGTCTTCATCAGAGGCAAGGTTATCGTCGGGAGTGCCCCAAAGTAGTGCGATAGGGTCTCTCTCGTTCTCTATATACATATATGAACCGACAGAAAGGGTGAACAACAATCTGCGACTGTTTGCTGATAATCCTGTAGTGTACATCTCTGAGTGACTGTAGAAGGATACAAGAGGACTTCGACCAAGTTTATAGTTGGTGTGATAAATGGGAGCTTGCTCCAAATGCAGAAACATGTAGGTTGAGTAGGGAAAGCAAACCCGTAATGTTCGAATAAAACATTAGTAGTGTACTGCTAAACACATCGATTAAATATCTAGACCTAACTCTGAAAAGCCAAATGAAATGGAATAAGCACGTGACGACGTAGGCAACGTGAATGATCGACTCTGGTTTATTGGAGAATTTTAGGAAAGTGTAATTCATATGTAAAGGAGGCTACGTATAGAACACTAGTGCGATACATTCTTGAGTACTGTTCGAGTGTTTTGGATCCCTCGAGGTCGGAATAAAGGAAGACACCGATGTAATTCAAAGGTGGACTGCTAGATTTGTTACCGGTAGGTTCGATCAATACGCGAGTGTTACGGAGATGCTTCGTGACCTCAAGTGGAAATCCCTGGAGGGAAAACGACGTCTTTTTCGCAGGACACTACTGAGAAAATTAAGAGAACCGTCATTTAAAGCTGACGGCAGAACGATTCTACTGCCGCCAAAGCATATTTCGCGTAAGTACCACGCAGATAACATGAGAGAAATTTGGGCTCGTACCGAGGCATATAGATAGTAGTTTTTGTATCGCTCTGTTTGCGAATGGAACAGGAAAGAAAATGACTAGTAGTGTAATGAGGTATTCTCCACCACGCACCGTACAGTGGCTTGCGGAATATGTACGTACATGTTCATCACAATTCGAACAGTAAAACTTGCTCGCATATCCAGTTCTCGCCACTCATGATCACGCAAGATTCAGTTACTTACGCAGTTGCAGGATACAGTGTAAATATCCACAGAGCTTGGTAGGGGGCGAGGGGAGTTACAGGAAGAGTAGGAACGATGGAGCAGGTTTACAAGTGACAGGACTAGTGAAAAATGTATAAAAGATTAAAATTATGTACAAGTAAGTCAAGACCAAACAGTGATAAAGAATATTGCGCTTATATTTATTACTTTTTTCCACTTATTGACACTGCGTAGTGCACCCAAGGTTTGTAGCATGTATGGAGGCCATAATGCCCCCTGAGAGTGCCATCACAGATGTTGAAATACATTCCAAAATAAACTCATTCTGATAATTTGATAGCCTATCAGATTCGAGACACGTGTGTTGTCCATCGCGAATGTGTCGGATATTATTCCCGGAGGTGAATTAAATTTCAAAGAAATTCTTTACGCAAATGGGGATCACACCCTCGATCTAATGAATCACTAACGCAAATCGCGGTCGTTTAACGAGTGTAGCAAGAGCGCTTGTGTAGAAATCGCAAATGACGTCAGCTCCGGAAAGGGCGACTGCTGCAGCCCCTCCGATCCAGAAGGAGGTCATTCTTTTTCTGAAGAGCCTATCCACTTAGCACCTCAGCCTTATCAGGTTTGAAGTGGGTGGCTTGAAAGCACTTGCAGTGCCGAAGCTCTCAGCTCTGCCACGTGTGCCTGAGTTACGTCAGGTTCCCTTGACAGTGCAGTCCTTCAGCAGTGGTACTTTCTTCTGCGTTTCCTCCCGTCTTCTGCTGCTGAGAGAAGACGGACATGCCGATTTGATTGTATAACAGTGTACAGCTGGAGTCTCTAGACGGTACAACTCCGTATTTATCAGTGTGCGGTAACGCCACATAGCGCTCTGTATGAAAAATCACTGGCTGTGCTGTGTGCAGTCAGTGGCTGGTTGGCATTGTTGTAATACTTGCCATTGTAGTGTTGGGCAGCTGGATGTTAACAGAGCGTAGCGTTGCGCAGTTGGAGGTGAGCCGCCAGCAGTGGTGGATGTGGGGAGAGAGATGGCGGAGTTTTGAAATTTGTGAGACTAGATGTCATGAACCGCAATACACATCACGACTTTTGAACACTATTGAGGTAAATACATTGATGTTCTCTATCAAAATCTTTCATTTGCTAACTATACCTGTCAGTAGTTAGTGCCTTCAGTAGTTTGAATCTTTTATTTAGCTGGCAGTAGTGGTGCTCGCTGTATTGCAGTAGTTGGAGTAACCAAGATTTTTGTGAGGTAAGTGATTTGTGAAACGTATAGGATAATGTTAATCAGGGCCATTCTTTGTAGGGATTTTTGAAAGTCAGATTGCGTTGCGCTAAAAATATTGCGTGTCAGTTTAAGCACAGTCTTGCAGAATTTTTCAAAGGGGACGTTTCATATGTCGACCCTTAGCCGAGGATACCTCACTGGAATCTTCTGATTTTTTTCTTGTAGTTTCTGTAATTAGTGTAGCTATCGTTTATTGCTAGCGCGTAATTGTAGAGAGAATCTCCTTTGTAGTTGCAGTCTTTCATTGTTGTACAGTAAAACAGTTGTGGCATGCATGTAGTTTTGCACGAAGTATTTCGCAGCTACGCTTCCAATTAACTAGATATTATTTTCAGTGCTATGTTAATGTGTTCTCTTATTTTTGCTCTTCAAATTGTGGTTTTCTGTGTTATCGTGTGAAATATTGTGACAATAATGGCGTGTGAAAAACGTAACACTAGGCTCCAAAGTAAACTGAAAAATAATAGTGACGACGAGCGTAGCTTACGAGCACCACTGTGTAATGAATTAACAGACATTCAAACTAGTAATTTGGTAATTGTGCATAGAGAAATGGAGCGAGCTGCAAATAATGGCGTAGGCAGTGAAACAATTAGTGAACAGGGAAGCATTATCGATCGATCGGTCGGCAACAGCTCGCCTCAGGAATCCGAAATGACAGAACACAATATTGCAAATACTGTAGAATTAGGTTTTGGGTCCTCACCGTTTTCTCAAATGAGTCAAGACACATTTTCTGCCTGTCAAAATGTGAAAATGCACTGCCAAAAAGCATAGAGAAACAGATTCCAGACACCAATACATTATTATTGTAATTAATGCAACAAATGGAACAGAATCAGAAACAAATGGGACAAAATCTTCAAAAGTTAGACACAATGGAACAAAATCAGAGACAAACACAGCAAAAGTTAGACGCAGTGGAACAAAAGCTTCAAAAGTTAGACTCAGTGGAACATAGGCTTGACAAACACGTGAAGATTTAACTACTGAGTTGCATGAAATCGAATCGAAATGTCAAAAAGTGTGTAATGACGTAAAAACACAAATTTGTGAGCATTTTCAACCTATTTTTTCGCGGCATGAAAATGCATTACAGAATCACGAATCGGCCATAAAAGAACTGCAAACTATTCTTCATGAAAATCATGAGACCTTGCAAGCCAACATTGACTCAGTTGCATCTACCGATTCGGTTACGCAACTTGCAAAAACTCAAGAAAACTTAAAGGGCACAGTAGATACTCTGAAAATTGGTTCAGAAAGACACATGGAGGAAATTAGTTCATTATCAGAGAAAGTAGTTGAACTTTCGGATCAGCTAAATAATTTATCTACGAAGGTAGATGATAATCTGAATGACACAAAAACGGTAGTCTTTAATAACACAGAAGAGTGCGAACAAATTAGGAAATTCAAACAAAATCAGAATCAAATTAATACGCAACATCAAAGATAAATCCGGGAAGTACAAGATCAGCTGACACAGGTAATACAAGAATTACGTATTTCAGAGGACACTCGCGCTCCAATACGGGAAGAGGGACATAGAAATACGGAACAGCCACAAAATAATAACACAGGGCACTTCGGAAATTATGAAAGAAATTGGCAAGGTACACCGAATTTTGAGATGGAACCGCCGAAACGACGTAACAATGACCGACATGCGACTCGCTGACAAGATGATTTTGACTATAAGCTGTCCATTACTACACGTAAATCCAAAACATTTAAAAATTCGGGCAACGACATTCATCCACAAGCGTGCCTTCATCAATTCCCTCATTGTTTTCCTCCCAACTGGTCGTTAGATCACAGATTAGAATTTATGTGTGGCTACTTAGGGAATGAACCAGCTGTAAGAATGCGATCGGTAATTCACGATTGCCACAGTGAAGGAGAATTTTATCATGCCTTCCTCTCAGCATATTGGTCTCAAGCCACACGAGACCGAGTAAAACATAGCATCATAATGATGCATTTGCTTAATCAAATTGCCTGAACATTTACGACATATTATTTTGGCAGGACGTTGCAAAGAGGACATAGCTTTTCAGGGACTGTTACAAGAATTGGAAATTGATACTGACAATCGCGGAACGCGAAAGCAGGAACACAACAATTACAGGTCACATCCGTCACAATTCCGCGATGAATGAAATAATAACTGGACACGACAAGGCTATTCTCACAATACAAATCGTGACCAAAACAGATACCACCCGTATGACAACCGTTGGCAGAGTAGTAATAATTACAGGGAAAGATCACCTCTCCGCGGTAGTGACTATCACAGAGACAGTCGGAGAAACAGACAATATGGGAACCAAAATAATTATTATCTAGGGAGACAGAATAACTTTAGACGCAACGGTCCAGCGCGCAGTTACGATTCAGGGAGAAATTCTCCACCACGTGACCGACAAGAAAGAAACTATGGAAACTTCCGACAAAACGACAAACCTGAATTCCATCAGAACTGGCGAGCTTCAAACAGGTCAGGGCCCTCTCGACAAGGTGGATTTGTAGAAGTTAGGTCTCCAAATCCCAATAACGAGTCGCGCCAACAAAGAAACAATAGGCAATGACTCATACCGCTGGCAGGCACAAAACGTACTTCTGAAACTGACGAAGCAGCTACCGTAGCTAGTAATTACGTAAAAATGGAAGACATTAGGGACATCTTACTCCAGGAACAAGACGTAAAATATAACAACATTGCATATCCGGTGATTCACATTACAGTAAAGGACGTAAAATTTACGGCAGTACTTGACTCTGGCAGTTCCATTTCAGTAATTCGTGAAACAGCCTTTAGCAAATGCAACAAATCGAACCATTGCCCCACACTTCCGTTACGTAAGATTAAATTACAAGGTGCAATCTTTGGGAAAACTGTAGATGTACGCCAACAAACCAACTTAGAATTCTGTTGTCAAAGCCACAGCTTCTCTATGAACTTTCTTATTGTTCCATTATTGTCGTCGGAAATTATACTGGGAGTAGACTTTATCAATGAATACAACGCAATCTTAAACTTTCACGATGCTGAAATAAGTTTAGAGAAAGAAGGTAAGTCAATAGCTTTGAAATTTGAAGATTGGCTCTCAAACCATGACAAGGAAAATAATCGGCTTTACCTTCTGTTAGACAACAGTTCGGAATTTTCTACGGAGCTAGACACTAACAGTCACTCTGCACGTACTGACAGGGATGACAGCGACGGCATATTTGATACTAATGAGTTAATTCAGGATAAAATTCAAACAATTGAGAATTGTAATGACACTGATAGGCAGGACCTTTTTGAGATTTTACAAGCACATTCCACAGTTTTTACTCACAAAACAGGAACAATCAAGGGATTTCAATACTAATTTTGTGTTCGTGAGCATACTAAATTTTGTGTTAGACCATACGTAATTCCGGCGCATTATAGGGACCGTGTTAGAACAGAAATACAATCTATGCTTGACGAGGGCATTATTGAGCCTGCAGTAAGCTCATACAACAATCCATTACATGTTGTTGAGAAGAAAAATGGATCGATCATGCTTGTCATAGATTCGAAACGAATCAATACTATCATCAGTCCTGAAACAGACAGGGCGCAAACGTTGGAAGAACTTCTTCAAAATTTTAATGGTGTAAAAGTGTTGTCTTCCATTGATCTCAGATCCAGCTTTTATCAGATCGAACTTCATCCAGAATGTAGAAAATACACAGCTTTCCTTTGTTTCGGCGTTTGTTATCAGTTTCGGAAACTTCCTTTTGGTTTGAACATTTCTCCGGTAGCATTCATTCGCGGGCTAAATTCCATATTACCTGATTTCTTAAAACGTCACAACACCTTATATGTGGATGATATTCTAATAGCAGAAGCCTCATGGGAACAACATAATCGCATCCTCATCAGTTTGTTACGTATTTTTGCAGAATCTGGAATTACAGTTAACTTGGAAAAGTCTGAATTCGGTAGGACAAAGGTGAAGTTTTTGGGACATATTATTTCTTCTGAAGGCATTCAGCCGGATCCTGAAAAGTTAGAAGCAATCATAGCCATTCCAGTTCCATCCACAAAAAAAAAAACAAGTCCGCAGTTTTCTAGGTCTCGTAAATTTTTACCGTCGTTTTCTGAATATGCAAATTCTAGTTACACCAAAACTTTGTTCACTGGGAAAAATACTATTTGGAACTGGGACGAACAAGCACAGTTGGAATTCAATTCTTTGAAAGAATCGCTACTTAAAGCGCCAATACTAGCTCATCCAGATCTCTCACAAGATTTTTGCCTTAGCACGGATTCTTCTAAAGTCGGTCTTGGTGCCCATTTATTTCAAGAAGCCACAGAAAATGACATTACTGTTCAGAAACCCATTGCTTTTGCTAGCCGAGTGCTAACAAAATCTGAAAATAATTATTCCATTACGGAATTAGAAGCTTTAGCTATCCTTTGGGCATTTAACAAATTCCGTTTATTTCTTTTTGGTAAGCACGTAAAAGTATACAGTGACCATCGTGCATTACAATTTCTTATGTCTTCAAAATTAAATCATGACAGGTTAAAACGTTGGGCATTGTTTCTGCAAGAATTCCACTTCACAATAGTCTACATTCCCGGCAAGGAGAACATTGTTGCGGACGCACTGTCACGCGCACCGGCTGGACTTGAGAAAAGTAACACAGAAGGCAACCTCGAGAAACATATCAGTATTCTTTACATTCTGAAAGTCGCCTTTGAAAACTTCATCACCACATCTTTAAAGGACATTGCTCATGAACAAGATAAAGATCCGATTTGGAAAGACATCAAAAGTAAATGGCATGAAAAGACACACACATAGATTCGGCATTATTATCTGCTTAGAAACAACATACTGTTCAAACGCTGCACTGTTGATGACAAGCTATGGGTACTTTGCATTCCAGACGATTTCGTTAATAAGCTCATTTGGTACATTCATTTCAGCTATGCACATTTTGGTCGACAAAAATGTTATCATATTCTTCGAACGACTTGTTATTTTAACAATATGGGAAAGAGAATTCGAAGACTCTTGTCTATTTGTAAGCTTTGTCAAAGGCGAAACCATCTACTGTCTCGCATCGTGCTCCATTGTTTCCTATCATTCCTTCTAAAGTAAAAGAATTTGCAGCTCTTGATCTCTTGGGACCGCTTGTCAGAACATCTAATGGATTTTCGTACGTTCTAGTCGCTGTTGAACTTACTTCAAAATTTGTTTCTTTCACTCCGTTACGTAAAGCCACTGGACGGTCTGTATCCAACGCCTTTGTTAAAAATTTCTTACGTAAAGTTGGACACGTTAGTAAAGTCATTTCAGACAACGGACCGCAATTCAGATCTGGTGTTTGGTCACGCATGCTGCGGAAACATAAAATCAAACCTGTTTTTATTTCATTGTACTCGCCACATTGTAACCCATCTGAACGGATTATGAAAGAAATCAATAAGCTTTGAAGACTTTATTGTCACACAAAGCATCAGCATTCGGACAGATATTAACACTTATTTCAAAACGTGCTCAATGAAATGCCTCATGACTCCACTGGTTTACCACCTATTCTTGTACTGAAGAATAAAGAACCACCGAACAGAATCAGAGAGCTTGTACCTTTTCCGAATACACTTAAACTTCGACACAAAGACGTAATTGATTTGGCTATTAAAAATATAAATTCTGCAGCAGACAAAAGGAGAAGACTACACGGTAAATCAAATGTAAAGAAATTATATATTGGTCAGAAAGTTCTCATTAAAGCTCATTCATTGTCACATAAGAAGAAACACTTGAGTCACAAATTCTTTCTGATTTACAATGGACCTTACAGAATCCGACGTATACCACATGATAATTGCGTTGAAGTTGAAACTCTGCGTACTAGGAAGAGTAAAGGTTTACACCACATTTCACATGTAAAACCGTTTATTGAAAGATAATCTGCTTTTTAACTTTGTATTTGCCATATAACTTTTCACTTTACATTACTAGTATGCTTCGTCATACTTAAGAAATTGTTAACATGCAATAATGTTTGAAGTTAAATATCCAATCAAGAACCAAGAGAACTTATTTAAACATAAATTACGAATGCATTGCTATTGTGAACAGACGACACAGTGTCATTGTGTGTGCGTACATTCTTGCTTGTTAGTGGCACGATTACGTAACGACCATAAGGCTCGCATGCTTAGAACATTTACCGGTACTGCTAATGAGATTTTAATGCAACATTTTGGTTTACTTGAAAATACATTCTGGATTTAAAGTACTTTCTGTGAGATATCAGATGACACAGTGGTTAGTATATGTGACAGCTACACGATTATATCACGACGCTACTAATGAGTGACAATTTACAATGTTGCTTTTGCGGTGTATCTGTTTTATATCTACACAGTTTTTCTGAATTATTCTGGAAAATAAAACATGTTTTAGTAGTAACTTTGTGGTATAGCTACAATGAGACAGCCTTTTCTGTAGCACAACAATACGTTACAGTACAGTACTTACTTCATCACGGCAATAAGCGTAGTAACTACGATATCTATACGCAAAGCATTTCACTTTTGTTTATTATGAGGTAAGTACATTGACTTCTGCAGAACTTAGCTTTCGGAGGACGATAACTACGACACTTCCACAGAGATCCGTGTAATTGTCTCCAAAAAGTAGTTAAGCCACGACTGCACGTGCAACATTAGTGCTCACAAACACATTTCACAAATGAGATATATGAAAACCTGTACGTAGCGGAAAATGTCGAATAATGCTGATTGGCAGGTAGTGTGGCGAATGGATTAATAGCAAGAAGATTGTGCATTGTGTACCGAAACCCACTCTCTTCACAAAGGCAGAAGGACCATATCTCCACGTGAAAGACATGTTTTAACGTCACGAAAGCTGTAGTTAAATTGTGCACTTCAGAACTCGAATTCCGAACCAAGAAAATAAATACGCGTAAGCTACACGATCTCTGTGAATAAGCTCGTATTGAATGTGTTCATCCTACACACAGCCACACTGAGCCTTACCACACCGTCGTGCCCAACACGGAACAGCGACATCGGACTGCCCAGAGAAGACCTCACGCTTGACTCCGCAAAGCCACACACATCAAAAAAAGTTTTGCATCACCTCGGTTACGAGTTCCATAACCTGTACAGAAAATTGGAATAGAGATCAACATAAACACCATATCCGCCCATTTTATTGCTCATGAAAACCACACATTGTATGTTGTACCACCATACAGCAAGACCGGAGGTGGTGGTCCAGATTGTGTATACACTGGTACCTCCAATACCCAGTAGCACGTCCTCTTGCATTGATGCATGCCTGTATTCGTCGTGGCACACAATCCACAAGTTCAACAAGGCACTGTTGGTCCAGATTGTCCCATTCCTCAACGCCGATTCGGCGCAAATCCCTCAGAGTGGTTTATGGGTCACGTCGACCATAAACAGCCCTTTTCAACATACCCCAGGCATGTTCGGTAGGGTTCATGTCTGGAGAACATGCTGGCCAGTCTAGTCGAGCGATGTCGTTATCCTGAAGGCAGTCATTCACAAGATGTGCACGATGGGGGCACGAATTGTCATTCATGAAGACGAATGCCGATATGGTTGCACTATCGATCGGAGGATGGCATTCACGTATCGTACAGTCGTTACGGCGCCTTCCATGACCACCAGCGGAGTACGTCGGCCCCACATAATGCCACCCCAAAAGAGCAGGGAGCCATCACCTTGCTGCACTCGCTGGACAGTGAGTCTACGACGTTCAGCCTGACCGAGTTGCCTCCAAACACGTCGCCGATGATTGTCTAGTTGAAGGCATATGTGACACTCATCGGTGAAGAGAACGTGATGCCAATCCTGAGTGGTCTATCCGGCATATTGTTGGGCCCATCTGTATCGCGCTCTATGGTGTCGTGTCGCAAAGATGGACCTCGCCATGGACGTCGAAGGTGAAGCTACGCATCTTGCAGCCTATTGCTCACAGTTTGAGTCGTAACACGACGTCCTACGGCTGCACGAAAAGCGTTATTCAACGTGGTGGCTTTGGTGTCAGGTTTCCTCCTAGCCATAACCCGTAGGTAGCGGTCATCAACTGCAGTAGTAGTCTTTGGACGGCCTGTGCGAGGCATGTCATCTGCAGTTCCTGTCTCTCTGTATCTCCTCCATATCCGAACAACGTCGATTTGGTTCACTCCGAGACTCCTGGACACTTCACTTGTTGAGAGCCCTTCTTGGCACAAAGTAACAATGGGGACGCTATCGAACCGCGGTATTGACCGTCTAGGCATGGTTGAACAACGGACAACACGAGCTGTGTACCTCCTTCCTGGTGGAATGACTGGAACTGATCGGCTGTCGGACCCCCTCCTTCTATTAGGCGCTGGTCATGCATAGTTGTTTACATCTTTGGGCGGGTTTAGTGACATCTCTGAACGGTCAAAGGAACTGTGTCTGTGATCAATATCCACAGTCAACGTCTGTCTATCTTCAGGAATTCTGAGAACCGGGTTGATGCAAAACTTTTCTTGATGTGCGTATTTTCTCCTTTCAAATTCGGAACCCATAGTTCGCCGCGATGCAGGCTGAGACATGATCGGCCCGTTGAACGGGAACTCAGTAAAATTTCCCTCAACGCCTCACAGACTGTTGTAAAGATAAACCTATGTTGGTAGCAATTTATAATTACATATAGAAATGTATCTTTGCAGTGAACCTGAGGTAAATAATGCGCGAAATATTAAATACTGAAAGTTGCAAAGATAACAGGCAACTTTAAAGGGTTCTCTCCGCAACTCCCCAGACTGTAATAAGCTCTCCGGACAAAAAAAATTAGTCTCCGCTAGAGAAATCTTTACAAACATCATTTAATTCCGTCCCAGGACTTGATAACGGCCTGTATTCGGTTCTGAAGTGAGTCCACAAGGTCGAGCAGTTAGTTCGTGTCGAGGTTAAGCCATACACTGAGAATTTGTTCGTGCAGTTCCACCAAGTCGCGAGGTTGCTGATATCTCTGTTCCAGCATGCCCCACAGGGTTTCTATGGGGTTCAAGTCAGGTGATACTGCAGATCAGTCGAGATGTGACAGGGTGGGGGAGTGTTCAGAAAACAGTTACATATTCCTCCAGCCCGATGAACTTTGCTGTTGTAGTAATTATGTGCCTGTGTGAGCAGCGACCGACACCAAATGTTCATTGCACATAGTTTCCGTCGCAATATCCTCTCCCTGACAAGTTGAGACACCCCCGTTCACTGCCTGCAGCAATTCTTGTCGGGTTTGGAAGCTATTTTGATTCACAAGCCGTGAAACACGTCTCCGGTAACTCCGTCAGGATCTTTTCCCAACCACAATTCCGACGCCGTGTTTTGTGACGACACGTTGAACAGCCCGCCGTCGAATATCAACAAATCCAACAGAGCCACACACCATGTGACCACGAACACGGCCAAACACGATTGCCCCTTTTCACCACTATGTCACGTCCTTACATTTACCCATGTTTATGTACACTGTACACTCGAAACATAACTGTCTCTGTGACCGCTACTGCCTTACGCTCACGGAGAGGCAGTGCGAGAGCGGTTGAGCACTTGACTCGATCTCTGCGCCATTTGTAAAGACTTAACGATTCATCTGTGCGTGCGCACTGGGGTGTGTAAATTTTTGTCCAGTGAGCTTATTATTTGTTACTGAATGACTTCCACGTATTGCTAAAATGGCGATGAAGAATAAACCGACCATGTGGAATCTGTTGTCAGTTTCTGTAGACTGACGTGTGACAATTCACTTTGACTCTCACTTCCGTTCATTCACATAACTACACGTAACGTAACACGACAATACCGACAGGATGCCCAGTGGGGCTGTCATTGCCAGAAAATTTAGCAGAGAATAGACGCTTTATCTACGGTCTGGAATCTGACCTTGAACGCAGAAAAATGTAAAGCATTGCGCATGCATATGTGAAAAGACGTATTAGTGTTTTATCACAAGATTGTGGACCAACCTACGGCAACAGTGCAAAGCGTTAAATGTCTAGTAATAGGCTTCCGGAGTGATTTAAAGTGGGACTACCACGTAAAACTGGCTGTATGAAAGATGAGATGCCAGACTGAAATTTAGTAGAAGAATCGTAAGGAAATCGTATTCTTCCACGAAACATGTAGACTACAAATTCTTGTTTGAACGATTCTTGAATATTGCTTGTCAGTGTGGAACAGGTTGGATGGAAATGCCGTGTGGCTAGGGCCTCCCGTCGACTAAACCGTTCGCCTGGTGCAAGTCTTTTGAGTTGACGCCACTTCGGCGACTTGGTGTCGATGGGGATGAAATGATGATGTTAAGAACAACACAGCACCCGGTCCCTGAGCGGAGAAAATCTCCGACCCAGCCGGGAATTGAACCCGGTCGTTAGGTATGACATTCCGTCGCGCTGACCACTCAGCTACCAGGGGCGGACACAGGTAGGAATATTAGGGGAGATAGAAGACATCCAATGGAGAGCAGCGCGTCTCGTCCCGGTTTGCATTAATAAGCGCAAGAGTGTCAGGGAGACAGCCCGTCACATTTCAGTGACAGTCGCTACAAGATAGGTTAACAGTTAAAGTTCCGAAAACCTACAGTCAGGTAAAAACTGAGCATGACTCAAATATCTCAGAAATTCGAGCTCATGCGTAGTCATTCTTCCCGCACACCATTCGGAAATGAAACAGGGAAGGATTATTATGGAATTATCCACCGCTACACTACGCAGGTTGGCCTGTGACATGTAGATGTCCCCATCACAGCAAACTACACGACACAACTGACTGACTACATCTCAGTGCTATGCTATGAAAAGTTGGAACAAAATATATGTTAAGACTGATGCTTGCGCAGTAATCTGTACGGGAGAATGATCCGAACGCTATAGTGTTTCAAAAGGTTATAAATATATGGCTTCCGAATACAGATTAGCACAGGGTCACAGGTCGCTTTGTCTTGTGCAAATGAGCCTTGACGTCGTCTGTACATGCAAATCGTTCGCATAATAAAATCTCTAGCTCCAGTGGCGTTTGTCAGATCGTGAAAAACCATTATGAGATAATACAGCTTTTCGATATTGCTGTGTGTTTTCAGATCACGTACAAATTCAGGGTCGATTGTATTACATCGAGCCATCGCTGGCGTTCGCAGAGTTGGAGCTTTTGTGTAAAATATTTCTCGATGAGGCGTATTGCGAAACGCGCGTGCTATTAATCAACTGGGCGTCGCTAAGGGAATACATCTCCGTGTATTAGAAGAAAAGTCGTTGGTTCTAAATACGATAACAGACAGGTAAGTTGCATCAATTGCTCACTTTTCACTCTCACTCTTGGTCTAAACAACGTGGAAAGATTTATGGCAAGAGGACACCATCACCGTTATTGATATTAGCTGCAAGGATTTTCCGAACTTAACGCTGCTGAAACTGCCTGAGGAAAGAAGATAGATCAGTGTTAAATGTTCTAGTGAGGACAAGGTTGTCAAGGGCGTATCCTTTTCAAAGGCACTATCCCGGTACTTGCCTAAAGTAAGTTAGGGAAACCATGGAAACTTAAACCGGAATTTCCGTAAGGGAAATTCCTCACCACCTTTCCCGAATGTCAGACCAGTGTTTTAACTACAAGCACTAAGCTGCTCACCAGAGTGAAACGAATTGGCAGAAGAAGTCTTTGTATATAAAAGATATTACTACTGGATAATTCCTACTTGGAAACATACCAACTGAGATTTCCATGCGCTAATTAGTTTTCCTAGGAAATGCTACCTAAAATCTAGAAAATTGCAACCTTTGCTTGAAATGAACGTTAAAAAACACGTTCTCAGCGCTTCAAATGTTACGAAAATAAGCTATGAACAAGTGTAGTAAATCAAAATTTGAAAAATCTGAAGTTCTAAGCGGGTGTTAGGAACTTAATAGAAAAGAAGGGAATATTAGATTTTAAGGACAAAGACAACAGAATCACTGCATAAGCTCATTGGGAATAAAACTGGCCGTGTTTTTCAAACGAACCATCCCGACTTTTGCCGAGATCGAAACTAAGCGGCTATGCATGGAACCAAGAAGGCGTAATTCGGGGCAACTGATGATTAGAGCAAGATGTAGGTTGACGGTGCACTTCTGTGGAGCGTAACCCTGCGCAGGTTTACAGGAATGTTTTCAGCAGTAACAGTGATAAAAGCCCAGGTTCCCGGGTTCGATTCCCGGCGTGGTGAAGGGTTTTCTCTGCCTCATGATGACTGGGCGTTGTGTGCTGTCCTTAGGTTAGTTAGGTTTAAGTAGTTCTAAGTTCTAGGGGACTGATGACCATTGATGTTAAGTCCCATAGTGCTCAGAGCCATTTGAACCATTTTTGAACGGTGATAAAAAAAAAATAGGAAGCTTGCAACTTGAAAATTGCTCTCTGCATCTCTCTCTCTCTCTCTCTCTCTCTCTCTCTCTCTCTCTCTCTCTCTCTCTCTCTCTTTTCAAGAGGTTGTAGAGGGGACTTAGTAGATCAAGTTTTACATAGGAACATACGTCCGGAAACGTCATCCAACGGCGCTACAGAGAGTCAAAACTACAGATGCCGGCGTCTATAAATTTATGTGTATACAGGATGACTCCATGATGATGTTACAAACTTACTAGGACGATGGAGAAGGATGAATGTACCAATGTGAGGTAAGGGTCCCTGTACTGGAAACGAACGAGTCGAAAGTTATAAATGAAAACCGTCCGGATGCGTCTGACAGTGAAATACATGCACTGGTACTATTTTTGCTAAGAGTTTAGGGTAAGAAACTTTCATAGGTGGTAGCATGGAACAAAACACAAAAAATGTCTGGTATACATGGGCTCTAAAATGGATACTTTAAGAGCTATGAGCACTTGTTCAGTAGAGAAAATGCGTTCCACAGCTGCGAAGATGAACAAGTGCTGCTCGTGCATGTTTACCCCTCCGGTGTGGTCAAGCGGTTCTAGGCTCTTCAGTTTAGAACCGCGCGACCGCTACGGTCGCAGGTTCGAATCCTGCCTCGGGCATGGATGTGTGTGATGTCCTTAGGTTAGTTAGGTTTAAGTAGTCCTGAGTTCTAGGGGACTGATGACCTCAGATGTTAAGTCCCATAGTGCTCAGAGCCATAATTAAAGTTCCAGTTTCAAGAGGCTGTAGAGAGAGAACCACTTCTCAGAATGGCGCCAAATTTGAAAAGCATATTATTGACGCATGGGGAAACGTCATAGAACAAAATAATTATCGAAAATTTTATCAATAAGTGGAACTGTAAGCGTCTTAAAGTAAATGGGGTCGGCTACAAATGATAGATGAATCGCAATACGGTGGCTATGGTTTAAATTGCACATTACACCATCAGCACTGTTCAATGTGCATAACTGCACATGCACGGAAATCAACAGTTGTCGCATTGTTTGTTAGATAAGCCCATCCACCACGGAAAGGTCGTACCACATCGTACGAGAAAAATCGGTTTTTAATTGTCCTTAGGCCAAAAACCGCATAAAAAGCAAAATGACATCGGTTTTTTATTGTCCTGTTGCCAAAAGCCAAATAAAAAGCAAAATGATGTCGGTTTCTAATTGTCGTGAGACTGGCGCAAGACACGTTCAATATGCTGCCCACCGTTTTCTGCCACAAGCTGAAATCGAGACACAGCATGTTTCACAACAGATCGGTGTACCTTTGGGGTGACGTTCAGTATGCGTTGCGCAATGTGCGCCTTCAGTTCAGCTACGTTGGTAATTGAAGCACTGGACACATCTTTGAGATCACCCTACAGCCAGACGCCACACAGGTGATGTGGACGGACAGGCTGTAGAAAAATGACGGCTGATACTTATAGCATTTCCGAAATGCCTCAGCAGCAGCCGCTTCACTGACTGAGCAATGTGCAGAGGAGCGCCGTCTTGCATAGAAATGATACTGTCCACCCGTACACGCTGTTGAAGGGTTGTAAGGACAATGGTGCACAAAAAGTCTCTCGGAGCATTATCAGTGACGGTACTCGTATCGGAAACCAACAGGACTCAGCTCCTCGAAAAAACGCGAGCCTTCGATATGCGATGCCATCAACACGCACCACGGAGTCACCTTTGCAGAATGAAGTGCTACCGGTTAACGTGCGAGCAGATTTTCAATTGAACATATTCTGCAGTTCTGCTTATTGACTTGTTCTTGGAGATGTAAATGGGCTTCGTATGTCCATCGAATGTTCCATGGCCATTGTCCACCTCCATGCGTGGAAGAAATTCCAGACAGGACGTTTGTCTTGCTGGCAGGTCAACAGGATGCAACTCCTAAACATGGGTGATTTTGTCTGGAAAACAATGCAGGATGTTTCCTAGGTTTTATACACCGTGCTCGCAGGCATGCCCGAGGTTCAGGCACTTTCCCCTTCACCGCATGTTTGCACACCACCGTTCGACCCTTCTAGCAATGCTGTGCCCACATCTTCGACAGACGTCGAATCAACTGCTTTCCTCCATGTGCCATATTTCATTTCAGAATAAGCTGTATTTTGTAACCGTTTTCTCCGAACCCTTAGCAGACATCGGAGGACGCCTTCTTTCATACCCTTGAGTGTCCTAAACTTCTGCACGGCGCCTTGTGTGCAGTCACGATTCGTGTAAAAGAGCTGTCTGTACCTGTAACGCTGGATCTTTCATCGTGACAATCATGCTGGGCGTCTCGGACGGAAACTAAGGAACATCCGTGTGTAGCGCTTACAGCGACATTTATTGGTCTTTTTTTCGGGATGACGTTTCTCCCTGCGTCAATAATACGTTGTTCACATTTGACGTCATTCTGAGCAGTTTTATCCTTCTACAGCGTTTTGAATCTAGAACTTTAATTATGGACAAGGTGTACTATAAATTTGGGAGAAATTGGTGACGATCAATAGGCAAAGCCCCATTATTAGTGAAAAGATAACAATTGATGTAGAATGTGAAGAAAATGTTTCATTTTTGCTCGTATTACCATGTTTCGTCAAGTTGAGACGTGAAATTTGCAACAGATGTTTACATTGCAAGTTCGGTGAAAGACCTTTTGGGAATGCAGGTCTGCAGCGTGTGACAGATTATGCGGCGTTTACTCCCAGGCAGTGGAGAATGAACAGAGAGAGAAAGACAGAATATTTGAGGTTGTGCCGTGTTGCGTTTGGCAGTCGTCGCTAATTTGCGTTTACTGGTTCGCGCAATAAAGGCCGGGGCCTTGGCTCGTTTCTGTTTTACGGCGGCTTTATATCGTTCGTTAATGAAACCTCGCCGACATAAAAGCTACGTGCTCCGAATCTAGCCCTCGGTTCTGGCGCGCAATCAAACGGCCGTGAAAATCCGTCCCGCCGGTTCCTTTCATGGCGGCTTTCCCACGTCAGAACAGAGGAATTCGTGTACTGTTCACGGTGAATGGCACCACGAATATTAAACGGCGCAACGGTCGAGCTGTTACTACACTGTGCCACCACGCCTCAATCGACGTACTACGATCTTCGCTATAGAATGACACGTACACGAGTCGTTTAACAACGTGAGCAGTGTTTAAAGACTTCGATCTCAGGTCTAATGGCACGTGTTTCATTTTTCGTATTGTTTGGTGGAAATAGGTAGGCGAAACTAGGAGACTACTAAATGCTGGGGCTATCCAGGAGGTAACGGCCTGCCCTGTGTTACTCCTACACACACTTCTACGAAGGCTACCTTTCGAGTCTTTACAACAAAAATGAAGGAATTAATTTCATGGTTTCTCTTAATATTCGCCTTTGCGTTTTAGAAACTTACATAGGTTCCAACTAATTCTGGAACCATATTTCTCTACTCTGATGTTGGTAGTTACTTCGAGAACATGGCTTAGAGGGTTTCAACAGCTTCTTGGGGTAAATAAAATGACGGTACTCAATTTTTGCAGGAGCTAAACGGATAATTATCTATACGATAAATAAGGCAAACAGGAGCAATGAGAAATCAGTTCCACACTTTATGCGTAAAATTACAAAATTGTTATTGTTTGTCTGCAGACTAAAGAGCAAGTGAACGAGTAGCCACTGTGTCGACACCACTACGTGATAAGAGGTCCTACAGGCTGTTCTTCAAAGTTATACAACCCTTCCATAGCGTGCCTTTTAAATCAGTGGCGACGCAGTGCGCAGTATTACTTCACCAGTAAATGTGTTGACACAATACTGAATACAGAAATTTGTGATGTACGAAGCGTTCCCGAATATAGCCTACTTCAATCGCCGCATGCTGCGCTGCACACTAGGCGGGAAATTGATTCTTACTCATCCTGTGCGACAGTTGTAGGTTTATTCCGGGAAAGACCACTTCTCCACCGCCAGCGCTTATTACTCTTCAGATTTCAGATAGAGTTTATCACGAACAGTGATGCGAAGTTGTCGGTTGTGTATCATTGATCATTAACTGTTCTGCGGTAGGATGTGCACTGCGCAATAGAATTAAAGGATCACTTTTCCGAAACCCAGTAATTGTCTCCTATTGCGGCGCATAAGTTTGAAATTTGGCTCAAAGGTGCCTGCAGCATTTCTCTGTAACGGGGCAACATCGTGGCGCCCTGCGACGTTACCCTCGGACTCGACGGCGTTTCAGACAGCAACGTGTCGACACCTGTGAAAAAAGGACAGAGCTCAGAAGCTCATGCGACGTGTAAAGTGGGTTAATGACGTCAGACTGTCATCACAATTTTATCTAACGCTGCCGTGGACGTATCACACGTCCTCCTGTTTGTTAGCACACTGCAGAGTGTCGTATTCCATCTCGACATGTGTCGGAGTTAACTTTCCAAGGAAAGGAATGGATTCATGAACGCTCCTTATCCCACCCCTTAGGGCCTTTTCGTGTAGATTCTAAGCTGCAGTATGTCTCAACTCAAAAGAAAGCCGCGCCATTTCAGCGCTGGATGTCGCGTTTCTGACCTCCGTCGCAGAGGCTTCAGGAAGGAGGGGTGAAATGTGGGTAAGTGGGGTTGTGACAACCTTCCCATCGTGTGGCATGCTCGCGGTGGCGTTGGGCAAAATCGTGGTGAAATTTGGTGGCAGTGTGACATCATTAACGTGACGTGACCTTCTGAGCCTGGCCTTTGTGTCGACATCTTCATGTTTGAGCCGGAGGGTGACGTCGCAGGGCACCACACTCTAAGTACCTTTGAGCCAAATTTCAAAATTATACGTCGCAATTGCAGACAATTAAGGAGTTTCGAGAAAGTGATCCTTTAATTCCGCTGCGCAGTGTAGCAATTGGCGCGACAGATGCAGTGTAACCGAGGAAAGGAGTCATCATTTTCTTGGAAGTGTTTCGCGAACGAACCATATTTATCCATTTCGGTTCATCTCAGAACACCGTGTTGGGATCGGGAGTTCATGCCAGGGCTGCGGAGTACTCGGCCGTTCGTAGATGAGGAGCAGGCAACGAATCTCCGCCGGGATGTGGGTTGTTGAAGTGATAGTTGATTAAACGTCCCTGTTTACGACAGCCCTTTACTCGTTTAATTACAGAGAACAGGCAGGAGGTAGTTGCTGCTCGATGACGGCGCGCAGAGTGCTGACTGCCGGGGTCACAAACTGCCGGCTCAGGAGCCAGCACACCACCCAAGTGTGACAGACGCCACTCGCATGTGTAAGGAGCGGTCGCCGGGATGCATTGTGCTCAAACCGTAACATCCAGCACAGCCGAAAGTGAAGGTGTATGCCCTCTCTGGGTCAGGAATCAGTACGCAGCGACAGAGAGACCATGCCGCCCCCAGCCCAGTCTCAAATATGCATTCCACTAACAGCAGAAGGTAGTCACCCAAAGGGGGAACCAGCAGTGCGACGGCAACGAGTCGTCCGCGTACAGGCCCTAGCTCCGGCGATTTCCTACTGCTACTGGAGATAAAGGACTTGGTAGATGACCAGATACTTATAGTGCAGCAGTCTCCACCTCGAAGTCGGCAGCTGATGGACGCGATGGTTCCCATCATGTACACACCTCGACATGGTCGTGTACTTCGAACATCAGTAAGCATCTAAGAACACTTGGGAATGAAGGGGGAGGAGGATATTTATGAGAGTCTCCTGGTCAGTACCTCTCCAAGAGTAGCACCACTCGTCTCGGAAGGGACAACAGGCCGTAGCTTCTGGGCGTCACCATGCATACTTTCTTGTTTAGTCACTCCTGCAGTAGAATGGGATTACAGTACTGCCAAAACTAGTTCCTTCTGCTTCGATAGCTGCCTGAGTAACCACTCTTGCAATGTGAATACACCTTATTGTGAAACGGTGTAGGGGCTGCAGGCTCACACTCATTTCCCCCTTTATGAAGTCATTTTGCTGAGCGTCACAAGAGCTCCCAGTGGAGTCGTGGTGCAACGCTCCTCCTTCTTAGAAGAAATACTGCCTCTAGATTAGGGCTGGTCTACATTTCTGGACACAAACATCGTAATATGTGTTATACAAATTGGTATAAAAATCATAGTTTTCCTCGTCTTGTCTTCATATATCTAGTTAGCCCAGGAGTTAATTCCCATACCATCTGAGTAGTGTTCAATACATCTTGCTCTAGATTTGACACTGGTGTGGTATGCCACTCCATAGTTGCCATGTTGCTATTTCTGTCTCTTGCATCTGTCCCAATATGCTATGTAATTCCTTATGTCATCGGTATATACTGTCTTGAATGTTTTCCTAACTGCATCTAGTCATCCCCTCTTTTGATGCAGCTATATGTGCCATGCTAAATTCATCACTTGCTGCAATTGCTCCCATAACCACTAATATGACAGCAGCAATCCTTGGAACTCTCCATGGATCTCCTGTAATTATTTCTATCTCTTCAGCTTCAAGATGCAATCCAGCATACATCTCCTCCATCTTCCGTACCAAATTCCTTACTTCACATGTGTTGTAAGCTATACTCATTGTCCATTGCTGGCTGATTAACATATCATCCTTCCCTGGAGAACAGCATTCCTCCTTCGAGTTGTTGATTCTGTAACGCATCTACTACTACTCCACAAAGAGGTATAGTGCCATCAGAATTACTTCACACATCATTGTTGTCCTCAGTGGTAGCATCAACTGGTAGAAAGGAATCAGTTTCATTGGCCCTCTCCCTTCCTCAATGATTGACGAATATGGTACATCATCACATGGGGTACTTCATTACCATAGAATCCCTGTATCTAAATAACACACAATCTCAGTTAACAATCCCATAATCAGAACTCATGACATCAAATGTAAAATAAATCACCCTACACTAACAAGTTATAAAGACTCCACTGAACAAGCACAATTATGTAGCGATAAGATGTTTTACAAGAAAACTGTGCTGTAAACCTCGTAAACTTCGGTACTCACAGGCGTGACCTGAGAGCATACGGCACTTTGCGTACATCCTGTGTGCTATCTTCTGTTTCCTTGCTTCTCTTCTTACCTTCCAACTTTTTCATAAGTAATGACACTGACGCTTGAGGTAATCTCTCCAGGGTGCACTTGAAAGGCTTAACCATCCTGTATTGACATTGGACGTTTGTGTCAGTAATTGCATCTTCATCATCTTCATATTCACAGGTGATGTCATTTCTATGGTTTGTATGGTCCCTGGTAGCTTGTAAGAAAGGTCTTCATTTTTCTCTCAGGTGTACACTGACTTACTGCCATGGCCCATTGGCTATTCCTATACTCTGTTACTTAAAATTACATTGCTCCATTCTTTCTCATGACTTCTGGGCTTTAGTGTTTGCCTTCTACACACACTTCCACATATACTTTAGCGTTTTGCAAAATTTGGTACTGATTCCACATTTTTCCCAATCTTCTGTTTAATAACTTTGAAAAGTGACGCCATCTCTCTACCACATACCAACACATATAGCACAAAACCAAGGCTGTTGTGAACTTCTGAGTTGTGTGCGACTATGACAAAGGATAGGTAAACGTCCCAGCCATTGTGGTGGCTATTGACATAACGGCTTAACATTTTAGGAAGAATACAGTGAATGTGCTCAGTTTTCCTGTGTGCCTAAAGGTGGAAGCGAGTAGTTCTTAATTTGCATATTCGCAATAGATGATGTTATTGTTTGGACATGAAGCTGGTGCTGTGATCCATAATTATCGTTATAAGTATACCAAATTTCGATAACCAGTTGTTTGTTATTGCTAGTGCTACTGTACACGTATTGATTCATGTTGGAAATCGTCACAACATAAGATGAAAACTGGTCTATGATGGTTAACATGCAGCATTTACATGCTGGTGTTCGGTTAAATGGACCCAAAATGCCCATTCCCACTGTTTAAAACGGCTTATATGTCTCCAGTAAGATTTGAAGTGAAATTCTTTGATGGCTCAAATCGACACGTTGTGTACATAGCATGTTGTTATTGACATCGATTTGATTAATGCAGAAGGACAGAACCAACATTGGTCATAGCCCACTGTGCCTGCATCAAAACTGAGTTTACTATGTGGTTTCACTCATTGCAATTCTAGTGAAGTCAGCTGGTAGCCTTAAGAAGTAGTAGGAGACCCTCTACAAGTTCCTTATAGTTGAACTCATTTCCAGTGTTCTGGCCTCCAGCCACTTTTATGTGTTCTCTGTAGATGAATATAAAGACAATCCACCATCATCTGTTCAAGACAAATCTCAGACTGCAAACTACGCCAAACCAGAGATGGCTCCAAGACCACTCTTCCCTCTGATTGCATTTTACGATACAAAAAAGGAATCTGAACATTTTAAGAGTTATCAAACAGTCTGTGGTTGTCTCACTCATGATAAAAACAGGAAGAGGGAATATTTTGTTCCATTTCACAGGAGACCAAGACTTTTATACACTTTGTTCCATACTCACAGACGAAATTATTCCATTCTACACTCATGAACTGAATCCCAATAGACAGCTCAAAGTCGTCATTAAGAAACTGCTTGTCAACATGGAGCCTGAGATGATCAAAGAATGCCTAGGGCCTATCAAATTACCAGTGCACAACATGATACAAATGTCAAAACCCAGAGAGAATGGCTCAGGGATAAGGCTAAAACCAAACATCATTGTAGTGTTAGACAAAACTAAAACAGGAATGCGAATTTACAACCTTTGTACTCAATTACAGTCAAGGTGTCAGTGGAAACCTTCAGGCCTCCTAGGGATCCAACTCAATGCTATAATTGCCAGCAATTCTTTCATGGCTCCAGGAACTGCAATCAGCATCCTAATTGCGTTAAATATCGTGAAGCTCAAAAGACTGCAGAATGCTCGGAAGTGACAGATGTTGCACCAACATGTTCGAAATCCATGGACAGTCATACTGCCGACTACCAGAAATGTCCATTGTACTCAGAGGTGTTTCATGCCTACAATAACTAGAAGGCCAAAATGAGGAAAATTTCAGTCCAGGACAGATTGGAAAAAAAGTCTTCCCCCATCTGATCTGAAGCAATTTCCAGCCATACCATCCAAACACACGTAGTCATTAGATACTGAGGCTAGTCAACATTCAGCAGCTACTTCTTGCAAAGTTGGATGGAGTCACCTAGCACCACCTCTAACTCCAAAACATTCTGTCTCCTGATTGCATACCAGCAAACATAATGTCTAACATCCAGCTCATTCTTGGAATCAATTCAAAAGTCAGTGTACTGAAGATCATTGCCACAGCAGAAGAACTCCGATAAACCACAGATACTTTCGCCCAACTTCTAATCACTTTCAATGCTGCTTTCGATTTCTTCAAACGAGCTGATCAATAAGGCTATTGGAACATCAACGCCCTCCTGAGCAAACACCTCCAGCTTGAGAAATTGCTCGAGGCATTTGATATTGACAACACTCACATGAACAAAACCCTTCGTCACCGAAATCAATGCTTAAAAATTCGGAATTATGCAGTCTACAGAATAGATCGTATTGATCGACCTGGTGAAGGCACAATATTACTAATCAAAAACCGTATATTTCACTGCAAGACCACCACACCTGATCTAACCAAAACTAAAACAACGGCTGGTGACATACGCGTTAATAGACGACAAGTAACTCTTATCGCAACATACAATCTGCCAGTCGGATGACTTCTCCTCAGAAGCGATCTTGAAAACTTCCCACCCTATAATGTCATAATACGTGGCAATCATAATTCTAAACATGCATTCTGGCCCTGCAAGAGTTCCAACAGGAATGCCAACATCCCTCTCTCCTTTGTCTAAAACTCCAGAAACGCCACCATCATAGCACCTGACTCACCAACTCATTTTTATCATAATCACCTACTTAGGCCCAATATTTTGGATACTGTTATTTTCAGGAATATTCCATAGCACCTGACTCACAAACTCATTTTTATAATAATGTCGTGTGACGAGGGCCTCACATTGGGTAGACCGCTCGCCTGGTGCAAGTCCTTCCATTTGAGGCCACTTGGGGGACTTGGGCGTCGATGGGGATGAAATTATGATAATGAGGATAACACGACACCCAGTCCTTGAGCGGAGAAAATCTCCTACCCAGTCGGGAATCGAACCCGGGCCCTTAGGATTGACAGTCTGTCGCACTGGCCACTCAGCTACCAGGGACGGACCAACTCATTTTTATCATAATCACCTACTTAGGCCCTATATTTTGGATACTGTTATTTTCAGGAATATTCCAAGGAAACCTGTCATATCAGTCGTAATTATCTCGAATCTAACAATAATCCAGTTATTCAGATCATGGGCGAGAACCGCATTCATTGTAATTTGGATCGAGTCATTCATACCTCTCATCCTAAATGGGTGAGGTTCGACACTCTCATCTGCAACGAAACATCATCACTAACAGAGCTCACAACTCGTGGAAACGCAATTCAAACTGTCACCATTACCACTATTGAAAGCAACAACGCTGTGACATCCACCATTTTTCACCATTCAGTTCCTCAGCCTTTATCGCAACATATACAGGAACTCACTGTGGAGAAGAGACATTACAAACGTACCTGACAAACCTTTAGTGATCCCAAAACTGGCGACAAATGGATAGGCCAAGTCAACATCTTAGATATGAACTACAGCAACATCTGAACCAACTATGGGATCAGACACTCGAAGAAGCAGAACAAAATAAGGACGAATATTTGCGGATTACCAAATCAACTAAGCGACCACAATCAAGCTCTAATGGACTAGTCTATGATCTGACAGAACTGATGCCATGAAGGCCCTCTTGAGCTTCAGTTCACTACGCCAAACACCAATGGACAAGAGAGTGACGATCGTGAAGAAATTGGTATCCTGACAGTTTCAGGAGCATTACGTGATAACATCACCACCTCATTTCCTATCATCACTGCTGAAATTAATATGCAGACACATCAAAACTATTGGCAAAAAAAAAAGGCATCAGAGCCTGGCATAAACATTTGCCATCAAATGGTGTCTGTTCCCTAACAAATATTTATAACACCTGCCTACAAAGCTTTATTTCCCAAACTCATGGAAAGTAGCCAACGTCATTGGTGTACCGCAAACTGGAAGGAACCAACTATTTCCACAAAATTATCATCAGTATCCCTGTGAAACTGCTTAGGAAAATTTTAGGAAAAGTAATTGGTGTAGCGACACGAACAGCAAGCGTCAACCTCCACCTGTACAACACGTATGACGGCGGCAGTACCACTGCCCATGGGCCAATACACGAGGGGCCACGGCAACTCAAACCGGCGAGCCACACTCCCAGACCGAGGGCGCCATCAGTGACCCAGCCGATGCACCGAGGCGCGCGGGCCCAACTACCTCCTACTTCCGAAGAAATCGACTGGAACCAATCAAACCTGGAGTATCACTTTGCGAGGTGTCTATTTAAGTTCGCATTGTGGCTCCATAAGCAGCTCAGCCGCAGCAAGCAGAACCGGAAAGACTTCGCCAGAACGTCACTCGCTACAACGCGGACGCCTCCCCACTCACCGATGGATTTCTCATCCTTTTTTGGTCGACAGAACGTTTTATGTCACCATTCCAAAATCCAATTGTCAAGCAAGACCAACAGAGACTTGAGTATCCCAGAGCTCTCTCATGAGGCCAACACTGTATACTATTTACACCAAGGACGCCCAGCAACCACCCGGAAGATAACTCTCTCTGTTTGGGGATGATACAGCTATTTACCGAAGTAGTTCGAACATGAAGTTTATCGCTCGCAAAATTCAAAAATTCAACAGCTACTCGAAGACATACAGCACTAGGTTCTTCTTCGGAAAGTTACGATCGGTGTTACAAAAACTCAGGGAATCATGTTCACCAACAAAAGAATATCTCAAGATGTAGAAATTACCTGAGAAGGAGTTGTCCTGTCATGGAACTGCAACATCAAATTCTTAGACCTTATTATCGACTCCAAATTTACATTAAGACATCATATCGATCACATTGGCAACAGAGCTAACCTTCTGCCGTATCACGTGTATCCGCTCATCAAAAATCATTCACTCATAATTAGGACGAAACATCGAAAAATAAAAAGTTTTCGTACTCCCCTAAATCTAATCTAAATATGGTCTCTAGCAGCGAACACCAACATCAATAAAGTGCAAATCACGCAGAACTAGTTCCTCCGGATTGCAGTTGACGATCCTTGTTACCTGCCAAACATGGTCATTCACTCAGCCCTTCAAGTTCCAAAAATACATACCGTCATCCAGCAACCAACACAAGGACTTTGCGACAGGTCCCAGCCTTCGTACTCATTTCTCATCCGCACATTGTGTCAAATCCAACACGATCTCCCATCCAAATTTTCCAGGATGATCTTCGACTGCCAATTCGATTTCTGATCGTCGCTAGTTCCGACTTTATTCCACCTACCCTCATTTCGACTTGAATACTCTGCGATGTTACTACTCCCTCCTTTCGTAACCCCAAGCCTCAGACATAAGGAATGGAGCCCAGGTGTTCGGGACTTTGTAGAACTAGGTCCAGAATCGCCCATAACGCGAACTCGACCGCTAGTTATTTATTAAACGCGATTTCTTCAGACTCTGGCTACCCGAATATTCAATGCTTTTGCGCTCAACAGCTTAGCATGTGAAGATTACGAATGCTGTGGTTCCATTCTGTTGACTGTTCACTGCACACTTAAGAGCTACTACTTCCACATCCATTATCTGTACGTATTTCTTAAAGTTCCCGTGGCCAGTCATGAGTCAACCAATGAGTTTAATCTGTTCCTTGTTCAAAAGTACAGGATTACAGAACTTCTCTTGACACACGGCTTCTGCATCATTAGCTTCCCATGTTTTTCTTTTTAGATCATAGTACAGTATTCTACATGTTGCCTCCTGATCCAGCCGCGTACTTTTGATTCTACCATCCCATTAGTGATGGTCAGTACAGGATCCGGTCTGTTAAATCGACTCATCACGCCTCTTTTCACCCGCCCATCACATCGTTCATTGCCACTATCACTATCTCTTGAGTGATCAGGGACCCACAGCAGCTTACCCTGTTGCTTTTCTGTAGTCTCTCAAGGGCTTCATGCCATTGTGCGACAATCTTTTTTCTCATTGCATGCGATAATAGAGATTTAAGAGCTGTTTAGCTGTCTAAACCTTTTAGTAACCACGTAAATTCTCCCTCGTGCACACTCTGCTAGCATATATTTTCGCCTGGAACTCTGTAGCCAGCTTCCCTAGAGAGACTGCTCCCTCAGATCTAGGCTGTATCGCATATAATCCAGCCCCATCGCCTTCATCGATTTTTGACCCATCAGTAAACCAGACTCCTGAACGGCGTTGTGATTCACTTTTCCACACTCATTATACAGGTTTCAGAGTCTGTATGTCCTAAAGAACACCAGTTTTTCCAGTTTCCTACCTGTATGCTCCAGCTGGGTAGTGGGGGATTCTTGACATGTTGGTCAGTGTCCTGCCTTTTTGAATTTTCCACCAAAACCGATCAACTGTTCTACGACCCGTCATCCTCCGACCGCCATGTCACGGTAACACATGATCATTACCCCATGTCAGTACTTCTTCCATCAGTATTGCAGTTACTACGATGTGTGACCAAAACTTCGGAGTTCTCCACAATAAATCATCAGTCATAACGAACTCTGGTTGGGTTTGGAATAACTGGCAGTCCAGATCAGCGATCTACGCCTTCTGCCACTCCGCAAGGTTTGGTCATGCGTTTCAAGACCCACATTGTCCTGCTCATCCCAAATACATTGCCATGCTTCCTGGAAGACTAGTGGACTAATTCAAAATCAAATTCACTAACTGTAATACGCACTCAGTCAATCTGCTTAATACATACTGCGCGGCGTGACTGCGTGGCGTGGTTGCCACCTTAATGCTGCATGGTCTGTTATAACTTTGCATTTCGTACCACTCAGTTAACAACAAATTCACACAGACCTTCAAGTTCCGAAATACATACCATCGTCCAACAGCAGAATAAAGCTAATACAACAAATCTCAGTCTTCACTCTCATTTCTCATTCGATCATTAGCGACATCGACCACTAGTTCATTGTTAGACACGATTTTTTAAGACTCTGCCTATTTGAATATTCTGTGTCTTTTACCCTCCAAAGCGTCGGACAGGAAGATTAGATGTGGTGCAGTTTCATCCTCCTCACCAAGTAGTTTACATTTTGGGGCTTCTTCCTCTATACCCAACTTGTGTAGGTGTTTCATAAAGTTCCCATTGCCAGTCAAGGGTCCTAACAAGAGCTTAAACTCTTTCCTCGTGAAGTTCAGGATTTCAGACCTTCTCTGGAAACATGGCTTCCGGGCCATTAGTTTCCCATATTTTTGTTTACGGATCGGAGTTCAATATTCTACATTCTCCCTCCAGATCCAGCAACGTAATTTTGATTTAACCATCACCTTAGTGATATTTAGTGCAGGTTCCGGTCAATAAATGGAGTCATCACGCCTGTCCGGAATATTCTATAAGCTTGTTCTTTGCCTGTAATTTCTAAGTGGCCAGGAACACCAGGTTTACCCTATTGCTCTTTCCTACTCCCCCAAGTGGTTCATGGGGTTCTGCGTCAATCTTTGATCCCATTGCAGTGAATGATAGTGATTTAGGAGCTGCTTGGCTGAATGAATAACTTTAGATGCTACAATAATTTTAGCACCTGCACAAATTCTCCTCCACATACACTTTGATAGTGAATGTTTCCGCTTGGATTACCGTTGCCAGCCGCCCTAGAGGGACTGTTCAATCTAGTCTAGACCGTATCCTGTATACTCCGGCCCCAGCATCTTCATCTTCCGAACTGACTATGCGAATGTAGACGAGATGTGGCTCAAATTCAAAGATATAGTAGCAACAGCAATTGAGATATTCATACCTCATAATTTGGTAAGAGATGGAACGGATCCCCCGTGGTACACAAAAAAGGTCCGTACGCTGTTGCAGAGGCAACGGAAAAAGCATGCGAAGTTCAGAAGAACGCAAAATCCCGAAGATGGGCTAAAATTTACAGACGCGCGAAATTTGGCACGTACTTGGATGCGAGATGCCTTTAATAGGTTCCACAACGAAACATTGTCTCGAAATTTGGTAGAAAATCCGAAGAAATTCTGGTCGTATGTAAAGTACACAAGCGGCAAGACGCAGTCAATACCTTCGCTGCGCAGTGCCGATGGTACTGTTATCGACGACTGTGCCGCTAAAGCGGAGTTATTGAACGCAGTTTTCCGAAATTCCTTCACCAGGATAGACGAATGGAATATTCCAGAATTTGAAACACGAACATCTGCATGAGTTTCTTAGAAGTAGATACCTTAGGGGTTGCGAAGCAACTCAAATCGCTTGATACGGGCAAGTCTTCAGGTCCAGATTGTATACCGATTAGGTTCCTTTCAGATTACGCTGATACTATAGCTCCCTACTTAGCACTCATATACAACCGCTCGCTCACCGATAGATCTGTACCTACAGATTGGAAAATTGCGCAGGTCGCACCAGTGTTCAAGAAGGGTAGTAGGAGTAATCCATTTAACTACAGACCTATATCATTGACGTCGGTTTGCAGTAGGGTTTTGGAGCATATACTGTATTCAAACATTATGAATCACCTCGAAGGGAACGATCTATTGACACGTAATCAGCATGGCTTCAGAAAACATCGCTCTTGTGCAACGCAGCTAGCTCTTTATTCGCACGAAGTAATGGCCGCTATCGACAGGGGATCTCAAGTTGATTCCGTATTCCTAGATTTCCGGAAAGCTTTTGACACCGTTCCTCACAAGCGACTTCTAATCAAGCTGCGGAGCTATGGGGTATCGTCTCAGTTGTGCGACTGGATTCGTGATTTCCTGTCAGGAAGGTCGCAGTTCGTAATAATAGACGGCAAATCATCGAGTAAAACTGAAGTGATATCAGGTGTTCCCCAGGGAAGTGTCCTGGGACCTCTGCTGTTCCTGATCTATATAAATGACCTGGGTGACAATCTGAGCAGTTCTCTTAGATTGTTCGCAGATGATGCTGTAATTTACCGTCTAGTAAGGTCATCCGAAGACCAGTATCAGTTGCAAAGCGATTTAGAAAAGATTGCTGTATGGTGTGTCAGGTGGCAGTTGACGATAAATAACGAAAAGTGTGAGATGATCCACATGAGTTCCAAAAGAAATCCGTTGGAATTCGATTACTCGATAAATAGTACAATTCTCAAGGCTGTCAATTCAACTAAGTACCTGGGTGTTAAAATTACGAACAACTTCAGTTGAAAGGACCACACATATAATATTGTCGGGAAGGCGAGCCAAAGGTTGCGTTTCATTGGCAGGACACTTAGAAGATGCAACAAGTCCACTAAAGAGACAGCTTACACTACACTCGTTCGTCCTCTGTTAGAATATTCCTGCGCGGTGTGGGATCCTTACCAGGTGGGATTGACGGAGGACATCGAAAGGGTGCAAAAAAGGGCAGCTCGTTTTGTATTATCACGTTATATGGGAGAGAGTGTGGCAGATATGATACACGAGTTGGGATGGAAGTCATTACAGCATAGACGTTTTTCGTCGCGGCGAGACCTTTTTACGAAATTTCAGTCACCAACTTTCTCTTCCGAATGCGAAAATATTTTGTTGAGCCCAACCTACATAGGTAGGAATGATCATCAAAATAAAATAAGAGAAATCAGAGCTCGAACAGAAAGGTTTAGGTGTTCGTTTTTCCCGCTCGCTGTTCGGGAGTGGAATAGTAGAGAGATAGTATGATTGTGGTTCGATGAACCCTCTGCCAAGCACTTAAATGTGAATTGCAGAGTAGTCATGTAGATGTAGATGTTTTCGGCCCATCAGGAAACCAGACTGTCTTCCTCTGTTCCCTTCTTCCGATTGTTACACTGAAAGGTTTATTGGAGCAGCTGGAAATCATTGTATGGTCGGCTGGCATTCCCCTGACATTTACCACAGTCAGTATATTGGTGTGAAATTCTAGATGCCCTTAAACAATCTCGTTACCTCCAGAAATTAACCTATATGACCCTGCTGTTGCCTCAGTTGTAACCCAAAGTGGTAATGGGCGATTCTTGACATAGTGGTCAATGTCCTGTTTTCCGTATTTTTCAACAAAAAAGTGAACAGCTGTAACGATCAACATATCGTAGGAAATGCAAAGTTATAACAGACCATCCTCCGCCCACAATGTCCTGCTAACACGCCTCTTTCAATACTTCTTCCGTCAGTACTGCATTTACTACGATGTGTGGCGCAAACGTCGTCGTCCTATACGGTAAATCATTATGCAATGCGAACTGTGATAGCGTTTTGAATAACTGACAGTGCACATCAGCGGTTTGCGCATTCTGATACTCCACAAGGCCTTAGCCAAAGGCTTTTATGACCCCAGCTTTCATGCTCAATCCATCTGCGTTAACATGCTTCTTACCACACCTGTAGACTAATTTAAAATCAAATTCACTTTATCGTAATTCCTGTGGAGTCAATCTGCTTAATGGATATCTTAGTCCTGATGGCCACTTTAATACTGTATAACCTGGTATCACTTTGAGTAGCCTCACTAAAGTTAACATGACATTCCCACAGACCTTCAAATTCCGAAAATACATACCATCCTCCAATACCAAGCACAAAACTTCTACGACAAATTTCAGTCTTTGCCCTCACTTCTCATTTGCTCATTAGCTCAGATCCTTCTTGACCCACCATCCAAATTTCCCAGTATGATTCTGGACCGCCAGCTCGATTTCCACAGACCACTCGTTTTCAATTTACTTCATCCACCCTGAGTTCAGCTTGAACACTCTTCGATGTTATTACTCCCCCATTTCATAACCTCAAGACTCAGACATAAGGAATGGAACACCGCTGTTCCAACCCTTTGAAGGATTAGGTTCTGTAACCACTCATAATACGAATTCGACCACATTTTCCTTATTAGACACGATTTATTCGTGCTCTACTTACACGACTTCTGTACTCGAGCGCTTCGCATTGGAAATTATATGTGGTGCAGTTTCATCCTCCTCACTGCATAATCTGCATTTAGGAGCTTCTTTCTCGATACCCATTATGTGTAGGTGTTTCTTTAAGTTCCTATGGCCAGTCACGAGTCCTACAATGAGTTTAACCTTTTCCCTGTTCATGTTTAAAATTACAGAAATTCTCATGAAAATGGACTCGGTATTATTAGCTTTCCACGTTTTCGTTTTTGAATCTTAGTTCGTTATTCTACATGCAGCCTTCTGCTCCAATTGCGTAATTTTGATGATGTTTATGACAGGTTCTGATCGAATAAATGGAGTCGTCATGACTGGCCTGGCTAGGATATCAAATTGTTCATTGCCACTAATTCCTGAGTTATCAAAAAGCCACAGCAGGTTTACCCTGTTGCTCTTCCCTAGTCTCCCAAGAACTTCATGGGCTTCTGCAACCATCTTCGAACTCATTGCATGGCTGATAGAAAGTCAAGAGCTGTTTGGCAATGTGAATAAATGTAGATTTAAAAGTCCTTTTAGCACCTAAGAAAATTCTTCTACGAGTACACACCGATGGAGGATATTTCCACCTGGGATACTGTTACCGGCTTCTTTAGAGAGCTAAACTAGGCTAAGCTGTACCACGTACACTCGCGACCCAGCGGCTTCATCTGACCTCGAACTATCAGTAAACCATACTATGTCTCCTGACGGTGTCGTGGCACATTCTGAGTCTGCTGGATGCTATTGTGTGGCCAACCAGTACTGCCGTCCACCATCCCCTATTTACCACACTCATTATACTCGTATTGGTGTGACATTCAGGATATCCAAAACTAATTCCATTATTTCCAAATTCTAAAGTGTGAGTCTAGGCTACTACCATCATTCTCACCAAAAGTGTAATGGGGGTTCTTGACATAATAGTTAGTGTCCTGTCTTCCACATTTCCCACAAAACCGATCAACTGTTCAACGATCCGTTATCCTTCGCGCACCATGTTGACTTTCAATACTTCTTCCATCAGCATTGCATTTACTACGATGTTTGGCGCAAACGTCGTCGTCCTATACAGTAAATCATTATGCAATACGAATTGTGATTGCGTTTTGAATAATTGACGGTCCATGTCAGCGGTTTGCGCATTCTGCTACTCCACAAGGCCTTAGCCAAGTGTTATTATGGCCCCAGCTTGCCTGCTCAATCCATCTGCGTTAAAATGCTTCTTGCCACACTTGTAGACTAATTTAAAATCAAATTCACTTGGTCGTAATGCCCATGGAGTCAATCTACTTGATGAATACCTTAGTCCTGATAGCCATTTTAATACTGTATAACCTGGTATCACTTTGAGTAGCCTCACTAAAGTTAACATAAAATTCCCACAGACCTTCAAATTCCGAAAATACATACCATCATCCAACAACAAGCACAAAGCTTCTACGACAATTTCCAGTCTTTGCCCTCACTTCTCATTGGCTCATTACCTCAGATCCCATTTGTTCCCCCATCCAAATTTCCCAGTATGATTCTGGACCGCCAGCTCTATTTCTAATCTCCCCTCGTTTTCAATTGACTTTATCCACCCTCAGTTCGGTTTGAACACTCTTCGATGTTATTACTCCAGCATTTCGTAACCTCAGGACTCAGACGTAATGAACGGAACGTCGCTGTCCAGTCCTTTGAAGAATTAGGTTATAGAACCCTTCATAATGGGACTTCTACCACAAGTTCCTTTTTAGACACGATTTATTTAGGCTCCACCGACACGAGTATTGTGTGACTTTAGCCATCCATAGCTTCGCATTGGAAGTTAGATGTGGTGTGGTTCCATCTTCCTCACTGCATGGTCTACCCTTAGAAGCTTCTTCCACGATACACATCATGTGTATGAGTTTGATTTGTACCCTGTTCAAGTTTAAGAATTGAGAACTCCTCTTGAAAAACGGATTCGGCATCTTTAGCTTCCGATGTTTTCGTTTTTGTACCTTAGTCCATTGTTCTACATGCTGCCTCCTGATCCAGCTATGTAGCTTTGATTTTACCATCGCCTCAGTGATATTCAGGGCAGGCTCCGGTCCAATAAATCTAGTTGCTACGCCTGTCGTGGAAATTCTATCACTTTGTCTTTGCCACTAATTTCTGGTCAACCAGTAACGCACACCAGGTTTAAAATGTTCCTTTTTCCTAGTCTCCCAAGCGCTTCATGGCATACTGCGACCACCTATGATCTCATAGCAGAGGCTGACGGAGATAAAAGGGACGCTTGACTATCTGAATAAATGCAGACGCTAAGATCCTTTTACCACTTACGCAAGTTCTCCTTCGCGCACACTCTGACATCCGATATCTCCGTCTTGTGTACTGTTGCCAGGCCTCATAGAGAGACTGCTCTATCTAATCTAGGCTGCATTGTGCATGCTCCGGCACCAGCGACTTCATCTACTTTCCACCAATCAGTAAACAGGGCTATGTCTCCTGAACGGTACTGTGGTTCATTCTGCCTCTGCTTCCTTCTTCCAGTTCCAACATTTAAAGGTTTACTGTAGCAGCTCCTGCATTTACTACACTCACTGTATTGGTGTGAGATTCTGGGTATCCTAAAGGAAATCAGTTATTTCAAGTTTTTAACGTGTATGCCCATGCTGTTGCATCCATTGTAACCCAATTGTGTGATGGGAGAGTCTTCATATAATGGTCAGTGTCCTGTATTTGAGTTTTTCCACAAAAAAACTGATCATCTGTTCTACGATCCGTTATGGTTCGCCCAACCTGTCCTGCTAATACTCAATCATTAGTACCTTTCACTACTTCTTCTTTCATCACTGGAGGTACTATAGTGTGAGGCCCGAACTTCGTCGCTCTACACTGTTAATCTGTTAATCTTCAAGCATAATGTACTGTGGTTGCGTTTTGAATCGCTGGAAATCCACATCAGCGGTCTGCGTCTTCTGTCGCTCCACAAAGCTTTTTCCATTCGCTTTTATGACCCCAACTTTCCTGCTCAGCCTATCTGCATTGCCATGCTTCCTGGCAGACTTGTGTACTAATTCAAAATCGAACCCTTTTGATCGTAATGCCCATTGAGTCAATCTGCTTGATCGATATTTTAGTCCTAATAGCCACTTTAATGCAGCATGTCTGTTATGACTTTGAAGTAAGTGATACCATCCTTCTCCATAGTTGAGTTCCTTCATTCTACTTCATGTAATGCACATGCATCATTACCATCTACTACATGATTCAGAAGGCTTACTACCGCCTGGCTGCTCACATCACAGCGAAAGTTAGACTCTCTTTCGTAGTTCATAAATATAAATACAGGGCTAGTTGTCAGTTCCTTTTTCAGTCTCTAAAATGGGAATTTACAGTAAGCCATCAACTGAAAGTCCACACCCTTCACCAGAAATGTTTTAATCCTCTAGCAATGTCACCAAAACCTTTGACAAATTTGCTATAGTAATTACATTACTCTAAAAATTATGGCAGCTACTTCGCAGTCTGTGGTGGGACGAAATCACAAACTGCATACACTGATAAGCCAAAACATTGTGACCACTGTCCACCGCAAGACTAGATGCTGCCTGGTGACATCGCGGGAACGTGACGTGCTATGAAAAGTATGTAAGCGCAGCAGAGATTGATGGGGGATCCTACTAGCGAAGATATTGGTTGCAAGTACGGAAATCCACTGAGATAAGCGACTTCGGCAAATGACAGATTATTATTACACAAAGCCTGTGAAGGAGTATCTGGTACAATGTTCACAAGCTACTGTTGTGAGCAGCTATCGAAAGAGGCAGAAGGACAGTTAAAGTACTACTAGGTGCTAAATGGTTGCACGTTCATGAATCTTCACAGGACGTGGTGTTTGGAGGCTTGTCTTCTCTGTAAAGTAGGATACATGGTGATCCATGGCATCTCTGCCGAAAGAACACAATGGTGGTGCACGCACAGGTGTTTCAGAGCACACCATTCATGGTACATAGTTGAACATGGAGCTCCACAGCAGACTTCCTCTACGTGTTCACATGTTGACCCAATGACATTTTCTTTTACGATTACAGTGAGCACGGCGTCGTACGTCCGACCTTTGTATCTTCACAGTGAGTGTACTAATGTGTGCAACTTAGCTTACCACTTAGTGCGCAAATGGACAAAACCTCTGAACTGTCTTCTCAAGCCCAGGGTGTCAAACAGACATTCTAAATAAATATGACCCAGGCCCTGTAAGGCAGCAGGTGCAGATCGTAATAAAACTCATTAGAAACGCTGCTGTCAAGTACCTACAATGCGTGAATTAATAAAAGTGGAAGTTTGTGGTCTATTCTAGAAAGACAAAACAGCTGTTCCCTTTTTTATCCTACATATATTTTATCAACTGTTGCTTTCAGCGGTCAAGTGATGAACAGCAATCATGTTCAGTTACTTAGATAATCAATAGCAAAATATTTAATTTCTGGATGTATAGAAATGACGATTATTAAAATCATTATCTCTACACATGAAAATTTTTCATCACAGGAAAGAATGAACAGTAAAAATCCTCATCAGCTCATTTAAATCTACGTTCTCATAGCTGGTCAATGCAACGAGTTGGTGGAGAATAAATTTACTTTTTGAAACAATGAAAAACTCTAATCTACTCAATGTGAGGGTAGGTTAGTATCCTAGCTTTTGATATTCAATGGTCAAAGCGTACGCAAGTTGGAGTGAGCAAAATCTAGACTCAACATTTTACTGTGGCCTAATGCGCAAAGGTACTTTACCAAGCGGCATCTGCAACGGCGTTGTCTCCGTGCTGGCTTTAAAACACTAATTCCTTACTCTGACCTTGACTGAATTCACTCAGTCGCAGCTTTCCTGCTTTCCGTAGAACATTAATCTTATAATCTTAATAATGGCTACTGCACACTCGCTATGGGTTGGAGCGACATGCACAATTTCTTTGGCGGCAAAAATTCCGGCACGAATATTTAACTACTGCTTTGCTATCTGCCGCCACATTATATAAAGCGAATCGTCCTCACTTTGCAGAAAACAAACTCTCAACGCCTTCGCTTATTTCCACACACTTGTGCGATCCGCCACGAGAAAGCCTTAATTTTAGGTCTCAAAATGCTTTTATATAGTGGGGGTCTCCCCACTGTGTGGCTTCAGCCAATCACCGTATCGCTACAGGTAAATAAACATTTTTATTTTTATTTCTGGGTCGCGACCTAGCCCTGTTAATGATGTGCAGCCAGTTACCCTCAGTCTTGGTCTTATTTAAGCTAAAATGAATAATGTATTGTTCTGGCCTTGTCTCTTTCTGCACTCGCCGTTCTCTTGCTAATGGGAGTTTTACGATATCATTAGCCTCCTGCTCGGTTCGTCTCCAGAATGCGTTTCAATTGTTTGTTTCCGGCCTCTGTCTATATATTGATAGAGATTGTTTTGTTAGTTTTCAGGTATATGAGATTAACTGCAATTGCCTTTTTTTTTATTTTCTGAGGATCTCATGCTGTATCGTACTGTCGTTATGGATAAAGTTCATGTAGAGTCAGTTAAAATCCGGACGCCTTACAACGGGACCATCGGAATTTGACCGTCGATCAATGGAAATGTGTCGGCTCTTTGGGTGAATCACATTTTTTTCTAAATAAGTCGATGGTCGTCTCCACGAACGCTGCCATCGACGTGAATGGCGGCAGCGCACCATGGACGCAGGCTGGTGGGAGCAGTATCAAGCTACAGGGAGATATTCTCCTGCGCTTGCAAGAGACCTGTAGTAGTAATCAAACCTTCCGCATCCCTTCATGCTTGATATCTCCCCAACGGTGATGTCGTCTTTCAGCAATATCATTTTCTGTGTCTCAAAACCAGAACCATGATATGGCAGTTGGAGGACCCTTGTAAGAAACTCACGTTTGTGTCTCGGCGAACAAATTCGCCTGAGTAAATCCTATGAAACTCATATTAGTCGCTGCCAGGCGCTATTGCCGTGTACGCAAATCAACGGCCCATTACTTACGCAAATTACGAGATCCACGCATAGGCATCTAATGCCACATGCCCCCACAAACCTACCAGAAACTCTCGGGTCCGTGATACGCATGGTCAATGATGTATTTGGTTCCAAAGACGGACAATCTAGCTGTTAAGGATGTGGTCGTAATGTATTGTCTCTTCAGTGTATGTCAGCCTTCATCCTAATTACATGGCTAACTGCATGGGCTAAATATATCTACATCTACATCCATACTCCGCAAGCCACCCAACGGTGTGTGGCGGAGGGCACTTTACGTGCCACTGTCATTACCTCCGTTTTCTGTTCCAGTCGCGTATGGTTCGCGGGGAGAACGACTGTCTGAAAGCCTCCGTGCGCGCTCGAATCTCTCTAATTTTACATTCGTGATCTCCACGGGAGGTATAAGTAGGGGGAAGCAGTATATTCGATACCTCATCCAGAAACGCACCCTCTCGAAACCTGGCGAGCAAGCTACACCGCGATGCAGAGCGCCTCTCTTGCAGAGTCTGCCACTTGAGTTTGCTCACTTCTGCCAATTCAGGGTGGCATTATTCGCACTTATTGTTAAGTGAGCTGAAAGAAATCTCTTAAACACCTCTCCCATCCATTCCATGTGCTCCTTCAGACCCTGGGAAAAAAAGAAAAAAAGTTATCTTGGTGAGCCACACTATGCTGTGGTTTTAGTCCTCTCAGCCATTGATCCAATAATCGTTGTAATGTGGCCAATACATTCTTAAATCTAAACGGCATCTTCTGATATTGATAAAGCACCACTAAGTATGACTATTGCAGTCTTTGGTCAGTTCTCTAGCACTACTTCTAACTGGTAACAACTTCTTTTCAGATCTAGTGTTTAAAAATTCCTGCATTAACTCAGGTTGATTGAGTTAGCAGTTGATGGAGACAGCATTGGTTGGCATGACGTACACACCTCGATACTGCGGTTAGGGATAATATCAGCAAAAATCTAGGAACATCAGATAATGATGGTCTGATTTGGGGGGATATTTATGATTGTCTGCTGGTCAGTACTTCTCCAACAGCAGCACTTTAACGATAGGAGGGATAACAGGCCATAGCAGTCAGATGTCGTCATTAGATGGTGATGACTTCATTTGTTCACCGTTTCTTGTTTAGTCTGGAACGTGCTGGAGCCCACTCGGAGCTGTGGTATTGCCCAACTTCACCCTTTATAGGCGCTGGCTAGCTTCTTGTGCTTCGTCAGCTTGCTGAATAAGCACTCTTGCATTCTGAATATACCTTCTTGTAAAATGATGACGGCTCTCAACCTAACACTCGCTTCCCTCTGTATGTTGTTTTGCTGAATATCACAGGAGCACTTCTTTGCATCCTATAGAGTCGTGGTTCAACTAGTCGAACAGTCTATAGCTGCTTAAAGTTTGGCTCGTATGAATATATCCGAGCTTCATCTCTCTCTCTCTCTCTCTCTCTGTGTGTGTGTGTGTGTGTGTGTGTGTGTGTGTGTGTGTGTGTGTGTGTGTCTATTTACATAATTATGTAAACACACACAAACACAAAGACAAACACACACATATAGAATTAATTAATTTCAGGCATAGAAATTACAATTTTCAAATCGTCATTTTGGCTTAAACAATTTATCTACTTTAAGGTGTAAGTGGTTGCAGGTGACAAACCGTGGAAAAAAACAGTCACTGTAGAAACACAACACATCACAAAAACAACACCATGTGCTAAAAAGGTACGAATTCATAATTTATGTGGTTTTTTTTCAAATATCTGTAATTACGATTTAAAAACTAACTACATGTGTACAAACAGGAAAGAACATTCTTTATCTTTAACAGATGAAAAATAAAAGCCCACTGAAGATAGTGCAACTGCAGTGAAACATTTTTGGGTTAAGAAACAAAATTGTGTTTTGCTTAAGGCGGACCCTATCCAAAAACATACGTACAGGCAAGAAAACACACGAATAGAAACATAACTACAAAATAACTATTACTTACTCTAAATTAACGAGATTCCTTCTCCAATTAGCAAGATATACTTTCGCCAGGCCTGCACTACCTTAGAACTGGAATTGTATTTAAGCAGTAACGCAGCCCTGTACAGGATGCTGTCGAAAATTGCGTTATTCATTTCCTTATTAGCGCTTCATCCCTCCGCTAGAACTCCATCGGCATTACGCCACTCGTGTAAACGCCGCGCCGCCCGGGTTGCCGCTAGCCTGCACTTGTCCGTCGCCACCCCCTCTGCTCTCCCCCCACGGAGCACAGTGGGTTGCTTACACTTCCAAAATCACAGATTGTTTTCTCCCCTGCTCGAACAATTACCTGTATCCATTTCCTACACAATTAACTCTTTCTGTACTGCTACTAACAATCTTCCACGATTGTTGTACATGTTCTTCTTCGCAGTGAAACACCATCCTAGAACTACGTCGTCGTTTATGCCCTCCTGTCGTAGTATTTTCGCAGTGGTGGTAAAACTCGGATGCTGGGGCAAGCGCGTTATCCAGGCCAGCTGTTACCGGGTTAGAGCTCCTTAGACGCGCTGAATTACTACAACGCCAGCTTATTTGCGAGCGCCTGTAGGCACACTCACATCAGGAAACACACACCCAGCTTGTTTTCCACTTCTCGCCGGTAGTTTCCATCGAAATTCCGCTGCATTCGTTGCTTTGCCTCCCGTACAGTAAAAATGCTTTATCACAACACAGCCTCCCTACACGAACAGGGAACAGAGGCAGAGAGCGCCCGCTGCCAAATCGGATCCAGCGTTGATCCGTCTCTGCCTGTTGCTCATCGCTACTCAGTAAAGGTCGTGGCTCTCTGCCGGATTTAGGGCTTTCGGTGTTTCCTAGTACCACTACAGGCAAGATTCGAGATGACTCCTTATTCCCAGTCCTCGCCAAACATGAATAAATTCCCGATCGGGAGGGTCGCTGCTTTCCGTACGAGTAAATATACACCCGCAGCGGGCCTTCCTTTTAGTGTATGCTTTACAAGCACTCACACAGCAGAAGGTGAGCTTGGGCTAAAGAATATAAGTACGGTATTTCCAGAACTTCTTTTCTGACGTTTGTAATACACTAATGCTATTATATTGCCTTTCCTACAATAACATCTGTGGAAAATCTCCCGAACGACCAGTGCGTCGGTTTTGTATTGACCTACCATCGTATCGGACATTATACACAATATGTCAGTGGTAACTCTGATGGTACTTCGGTGAAAATGTTAGATATCTATTACGATTATCTGTAGTTTGTGGCAAACCGCGATTGCTAATCACTGCTTGTGGTTATTGTTATGAGAAAGTAATTAAAAGTGAGATCTTTGCTGGTGATTTAACATTGTTTTGCCGAACTTTTATATTTTCTAATGTTCGCTCCAATTAGGAATTTAGAAATATTTTAGGTCCTTCTCCTCATCATCTAAAAATCTCATTCTTGTCTGTCTTGGTCATCTTTTTCCCTCTTGCTACATTACTAAGGCACATAATCCTTTTAGCAAATCGTACTTTATTTTAGTTAACAGGAAAATCATTAATCATAAATAGAAAGTCATTAATCGAAACTGAAAACATTACTATACAGCTAAAAACATTGATCACACATTCTGTAGCAATTATACACTTTAAAAGTATGTGGACGATCTGAATTCTGCACTGTTTAGAGTCGCTAACACGGTATTTTGCGAACTGAAGTTACAAAGAAGACCCAGAGTAATTTCCACCAGTAACGAATCCCTGGTACGCTGCGTGGACTATTATATACAAATATACATTCAGAAGTTGCACATTTTTGCAGCTTCTTTTTATTTTGGGATTATTTTGAAACCTTTCCTTGAGAGACTTCCACTAATATTAGTACGACCTAACGTCCAAACCAGAAGCCACATATTACAAATTATGTAAATGTGGATTTTTTAAAACCTAAGGCCCTGACCTTAGATGTTCATATTCCCGCCTAAGGCTGCACATACATTTTGTGGGCACTCCTGTTTCATTTCTCTTGAAATACAGGGCTCAGACTTCCGCAGTAGTCCTTGTTAGCGTCACCACTCAAATGCTTCAAATGGCTCTGAGCACTATGGGACTTAACTTCTGAGGTCATCAGTCCCCTAGAACTTAGAACTACTTAAACCTAACTAACCTAAGGACATCACACACATCCATGCCCGAGGCAGGATTCGAACCTGCGACCGTATCGGTCGCTCGGTTCCAGACTGTAGCGCCTAGAACCGCTCGGCCACTCCGGCCGACGTCACCACTCTATCGACCACGTACAATTATGCTGTTGTGTTTCACAATAGCAATTTATCTTCGATGACTTTCTTTTTTTTAATACGTGTATGGAGCACAGTTACGTGGTATAATGTTATTCCAGATTGCATATAAAACCCAACAATACTATGAAGTTGTGCTCATCATTTGCAACAACATTATAACGGCGTGTAGCGTTGTGCCACTATAAAACATACGAATTATTCATCTTGCAGATCAATATTTCTTCTTGACGCACAATTCTACAGACTTTGAGATAAATAAATCTCAACTACACAATAGATTTCTTGACTATTGTACCTGTACTTGGGCTACTACAGAACTCAAAACAAACGTCTATTTATAATTATACAAGGATGAGCAATCAGTAGACGACTCATGGAATAGATTTGGTGCAAACTTGTTTTTTAGAAACCTAACCCGAATCCCTTCCTTGTAAAACGCTGCTTCGAAGACTGCCCCCCTTCCCCTTGGCAAAGTTTCCTTTACAGAGGCACGTCTCCTGTTTCCCTCCGCCTACGGTCCAGTCAGCGGATCAAACGAGCTGGCAACGGAGGTTCAAATCACCGTCCTGCCATCCAGATCAACGTTTTCCGTAGTTATCCTATACAGTTGAAGGAAAATTTCTGGAGGGTTCTTTTGAAACGAGCACGGTCGATTTTCCCTCAGCCATACTTCGCCAGTCCGACCACATATACGTCTCTCGCGTCAAACGCTGACCTTCCCTCTTTCTAATCATCGCCAGATTCTGCCTCGGCGCCTGCAGGCCATATTGGTCAGGCTTCTACTCGTATATTCCCTGTCCAGTCCATTACAGTCGGCCCCTTTAAATTCCTATGGCACGTCCGACAATATCATCGCTACTTCTCATTGATCACAATTACGAAGTAACCATTTTTAGACACTGGATGTTATTGATTTAGCCACATTACACACTTCAAACAGTGTATCGGGTAATTTTGTGCCTGTCTGTCGTTGTTCCGTATATTTGCCTGAACCTCACATTTAATGAGTTCACATGAACTCATTAAAATTCCGCATATTGACTTCGTCTTCTCGTAAGCAACCTGGTATGTCTTATGCATCCTATTGTATTTAAAGGAATATCATTCACAAAACTCGAACTAACCTTTGCGATTTGTTCTGCCAGTTTACTACAAAATAGCGTACCACAATTTTGAAAAGAAAGCTTGAATCGTGAACAATCTGTTTTTGACAAACTTACCTCTTTTACAAGGTGCAAAGAGAAAACATGTTCCTCTGCTTCGCAATTGCCCGGTTTCCTGATAATTCCTATTACGACTGATTGTTTTATTGCCTGTCACTAATGAGAGCAGATAAAAGGCCCATTGTATTGCCGTTGCAGTGCCATAGAGCGGCATGAGTAACTGCATTTAAATATCCCTTTGAAGCTGACTTCAGCTAACTCTGCGTCAAACAGGACGTTTCTGCCCACAATAATTGAGTTCTGTTCACATTCTATACGCTTCTCTCCATAAAGAAGTGATGCTCATCGCTTCGGATCTGCTGTGTATCATTCGATGCTACAATAGCGATGCTGACTTTAACAGTTGTAGACCAACAGGAGACCTAAGCTTTGGCACTATCAAATCCGACGTTAAAAACGCGTAGGAAAAAAAACGCAGAAAACTTAGCATTTTAAATGCATCTACACTGAGAGCCATCATCGACATTCGTTCTTGCTTAGAGCGTATGCTTTGCAGTAGAGTTTTACAAGGGTTTGGGTTTAAGGCTGTCGCTCATGGCTGCCCTTCATTGCCGTAATATTTACTTACATTTACATTGCGCGTCAGTCGTGTTCCCAGTTACTTTACTGCCTACGTGTAGTACCATCGGCATGAAAGCGAAAAAGCGGGAAATTTTCTATGCACGTGCAAAGCAGTAAGCTAAATTCTAGTTCAAATGTTCTCCTCTGCCTATAATTTATTAGCTGTAGCCATGCTGTAGCAGAATTTTAGAAGCCTCTCCAGCAAGACGAATAAAATAAACATTTTATTTCTGATAAGAAGTATAAAATTAACTGCACCCATATTTGATAACCGTGTTATTGTAGAAAGTGCTCCGTTATTTGCAGCCGTTTATTTTGTTGTTTTGCTTGTAACAATGCTGTGTTAATGTGTACTTCTGTCTTCCGAGTCTCGAACAGTTTGATATTAAAGAATGAAAAACAGAGAATTATGAATGTTGTGAGTAAATATTGTGCACTCTTCAGCACTTTTTTGTAACGCTATTCTTCGAAGAATCGCTTCAGTGTGGATAGGAATGACCTTGTCGCGCATTGTGGTTTTCAATGTCATGCACTTCAGGAGTAGGACTCGAATTCTTCTTTGAAATTTCGCACTGTCAAAGCTACTGTCAATAATCTTTGAAATGCATAAATTGCCAATTTCATCAGCTTTGTGACAAATGATGTTTTCATCACGTTCTATCCCAGTGCTAATGAACATTACATGTTCACGAACAGGGAATGGAGCATGTGACAAAAGCCAGTCATACAACTTTTTGATGTCCGCTTCATCTCTGTGTAGTCTTGCATTTCTAGCAACCACATGTTGCTCAATAGTTGCAAATGAAACTCCACAAAACTGCTCAACTTGGTCAATGTTACCAACTGCTGCAGCTACTGAGGCAATCAGTGTGGCCACAGTGCTATCTGCTAATCCTCTACCATGCGTTAAGCCACCACTATTCTTAATTATACCTATTAAGGTTTGCTCAGTCGTAATGTCAGACCAAATACCTCCCCAACATTTTTCTGATCTTCGGTTTATGAGTCACCCTTTAGTTACAAAAAATTCAAATTATTGTCGAGTAAGTTTATTCCGGTTCAGTCATGTATCGTACGTATAAATGAGATAATTTTCATGAAGGCAGTGAGCACAGGCAATAAAATAGGGTAGCATATCTTTAATACATTTGAAATGCAATTGGCAATCTCCACTCCTCTTATCTCCTACACTTTTCTTTACGATAGTTACAGTTTTGCAGTACACCTCCAATATTAGCAACTTCGTCAGCTTTTTGAGAAAAATTTTCGGCCGTTGCTGTAATCAAAGACCTGCATCTACATCCAGACTACATGTCTCAGTCATTGAGGATAGTCCTCCGTGCTGAATTCTCTTCCTCCGTTAGAGCGATCTTCGATAAAATAGTGTGGGCCAAATTTAAAGGTGCCAACATATTGTCCCGCAAAGCTCTTGATTAGGCGTATCCAGTCATAATCTTCTTTGTGGATGTGATTTCGGAGATACTGGTGAACAAACCTTACAACCCACTTCCATCCATAATGTATCATATAGCTCTCTAGAAAGTAACAAGTGAAAACGTCAGGGCGGACAATGACAGATATCAACTCAGTGTTAGGATTGGAAGAAGCAATAATTTCTCAAGACCTTATATGAAGCCTTTGGTTAAATGTGACGAAGCAGTTCTTCATACTATGTGACTTTCATTTTTGTGCTGCAGCCAAAAGTGCAGTATGTATCATATCATACGACGTACGAGGCGAATTCACAAATGTCAGACGTAGTAATCTAATGCGAGTGTACTGCTTCCATAAATCCCTTCCAATATGGAATGTTGGCCACTGATTATCATTTGTCATAAATCCATAGCAACTTATCATTCTGTAATTCTGCAGTAGTTGCGAGGTACTTTCTACGGAGATCATACCTGTAAATGAATATTTTCGCAAGTCTTCTGTTCTTCTTTGAAATGAAACTAAGGGCATAATTCAAACTTTTCCTACACAGTTGCAGTAGAAACTTCTGTCAGTTTTGTGATGGCCATTCCAGCACAAATTGGCGACTTAGGTGCTACACACTGGATGCCACCCATAGCATAAATAGTTTCTTCCATCAACAGTATCAATATTTACGTCCACACTGTCGAACACAAAGTGGATAAAAGAATTATCTTGAGATCTTTCAACTGCTTTTTGTATTCAAGGTAATTAAAACTGTCTGATATAGTTACAAGAACAGCAATATTCATTAGCCGGTAGCACGTCTACAGGACACCTTGATCCATATTTTTTTTATATACCATTGTCCCAAGATGTAGTTGTGTATCAGAAACGAAGGATTTCAAGCTTTCAACTGAAATAATTGCATGTGCATGGCAATTGATTTTGGTCTTTAGCCTTTCTTTTTTGGACAAACGATATTTGTGAAATATAATTCCTGTGATTCTGGACTGTCGCTTTCAATTTAAGCCAAGAACGTGTCTGAAAGGCGGAGGGGAGGGGGGGGGGGGGGCGGGCGGGTATGTCTCCACTTCGTAAACACATGATGTAATGTCCTCCAGGATTACGGCTGCTGCAGTTTCAACAATTTGGATGCGTTTTTCTTGTCGCTCTTTCCGTCTTGTATCATACAACATATAAAAATGATGGAATAGCCTGTGTTTCGAAAGCATCCAATGGTCGTCTTATGAGAATTTACTTTCCCAACGAATAATATGTCTTCACCACACTTTTCCAAAAGCAGCTTTTGTATTGTTTCGATCTTTGTAACGTGTCCATTATAATACTTCACAATGTCTTCGCGTGCGAACAGGCACTGGTCTTCATTTTCTTCCAAATTTTCACAAATTAAATTCATACAGACACATATTTCGTCATCTTTTGGCCGTCCAACTGCACTATGAACTACAAGATGAGGTTTGAAAAACCTTTTTGGGTGATTACTATTGCACCTAGCTTCAGCAGCAATAAGATCTTCTGTGTGTCCGACTCGAAACATCACTTGAGTTGCACAGTCACTATTCCGTTTTGACACCATTTCCATTAAAGATTTTGAAAAAGTCCGGCCACTCCCGCGGGAGGTTCGAGTCCTCCCGCGAGCTTGGATGTGTGTGTGTGTGTGTGTGTGTGTGTGTGTGTGTGTGTTGTTCATCGCATACGTCAGTTCAAGTAGTGTGTAAGTCTAGGGACCGACGACCTCAGTAGTTTAGTCCCTTAGGTATTCACACACATTTGAACATTTTGAAAAAGTCATTGTCGTGACATGAAGATCAACATTTCATTTTGAAATCGATTTCTACGTCCCTTTTTTCATGTAATCCTGTGATGCGACTTCACCACAAACTACACGGTTGGTTTAAAGGTATGTTTTTGAACTGACGATCGATAAATGTGGGGCTCATTTTACAATGCACTCAATCTAGCATATCGCTCCATCGAATAAGATTTCCGGCAATTTTCATGAACAAATGCAGCAGTACATTTCTCCAAACCAACATGTTTACAATCCTTCTCATCTTACTCCTCTCTATAAACGTTCTAATTCCTTTCTCCTTCATTATTATGACATCTATGCCGTCCACAACACGTCCACCATAGATAAAACACTCAGACATCCGCTTCTCTTCCACTGACGGTCGTAACTAAACACTGGTCAACTGACGATTGGTGCCTGCAAGAGGCATCAATAGTGCGCTCCCGGGCAAAAAGCATTGTGTTTCCGACAGTGTTGGAGCAACAAAATGGGAATGCGTCTACTGATCAATAAACGAACAAAAGCGAACTCTGGTTCAACCTAAAGTAAAAATCTGAAGTTGGTTGTTAACCATGTGATTTACATTTAAGTTAATAACGGCGATGTACACTCATCAACTATGTGTTTTGTCATTTTCTTTGACTTTCTGAAAACACATTTTGATATTCTGCAACTGTTCTCCTATAAAACTTTGCGTGAAATTGGCCAATTCTTAGATGCTGCACATTTTATAGCGACGAAACGAGTGTTTATCGTTCTGTGACGTAGGTCTTCTATAGCACAATTTAGTCCAACAGCAAGATTTGGTGCTCATTCGAAGCAGAAGTTAATGTTCTACATGTTTGGTAACGATTTTTTTCGATAAAAGTTTCGGAGAACTTGAAAAAAAAGAGAAAGTCTAAAATTTTGGTGTTGTTTTCTTTTCATCACGGCTAAAGCATAGCTCAGACATTGGAGAAAACTCAGATCATTCATGTCAGAGGCCTGGTTGAGTTATTAAAATAGTTTTCGAGGATTCCACTAACGTTTGGAAAGTTACCCTATTTCCTGAGTTAATTTACTGGAAGTTTTAAACATGGCTGCGTGGCCAACGACCGTTTACAAAGTAAAATTAAAGCAATAACATCCCTCGGTCGACCATCTCGTATCAGATTCAACGCCTTCTTCGTAAAAAATACAACTGTAATGTCGCCTTTTCAACCAATAATAGTTTGAAAAAAAATTTATTCGTAATTTAAAATCGTCTCGTTCCCCTTTGGAAAACTCTGGTGTCTGTAAGATTTTCCGCGACACCTGCTCTCCTTATTACATAGGACAAACAAGACGTACCTTTACAGTCAGATACAAAGAACATCTTTTAAGAAAGAATGGCACTAGCACCCAAATTTCGCCTTTTGCCGTCGCCTTCAGATTACAGGTCACGCGCCTAAAGCTGTTCACGATACCAACATTTTGCACACCGGGAAGAAAGGGAGTCGATTAGATATTCTCGAAGAATCAGAAATTTTTAAACAACTTTCTCGAAATGATGGCCTCATTCTTAATACGCAGCTAAAATTACATAAACTTCTTCAATGGTATAAAACCGTTACTTGGTATTTGATTTCATGTTCCCTCGTGCAGTTACTGAAATGTTTTTTTCTATCTAAGTAGACTCATAATTTTTTGATTATCAAATGGTTTATTGGTTTAGATTTCATGTCATATCGTTTTTCTACACGCCGAGTCAATCAGCCCCCTTTGTAATTCTATAATGGCGTTTTCAGCTTTAAACTGCACTTCTAAGCTCCTATGTAGACAAAATGTTACCATGTCGGCTACTGCCAGATAAAATATTGCCTTTTATTTCGTGTACTAAATTATGTTCATCACAATATTCGTCTGTCTATATTTTGAATGTTAAGTAGCCGCCGGCCGCTGTGACCTAGCGGTTCTAGGCGCTTCAGTCCGGAACCGCGCGACCGCTACAGTCGCAGGTTCGAATCCTGCCTCGGGCATGGATGTGTGTGCTGTCCTTAGGTTAGTTAGGTGTAGGTGGTTCTAAATTCTAGGAGACTGATGACCTCAGATGTTAATTCCCATTGTACTCAGGGCCATTTGAACCATTATTTTAAGTAGCCAGCTTGTATTTGCGGCTACTAGATGGCACTCTTGGTGTAATGTTCACCTGGCCGCAACTGCTAACGCGGGCGCCCCAGTCTGTTGCTATCTGTGGATTGACATGTGTGAACAGCCCATAGTGGCTTGTCTTCCCATGTACTCTTTTTTAAAATTTTGTGACTAAAGATTTATCGCTTGATATTTATTTTATACGTGACATGTAAGTACTTTTTCTTTCTTGTACTGTTAGTCAGTACTTACATTAGACTTTCCCTAATCCGGCCCTTTAGTAGTCCGGCCTCTCAGTAACCCGGCGCACTTCCAAAAACATGAATTATCCTGAGCAACAATGCTTAGTTAAACAATGCTTTATACACTGTATTTGAAATTGTAGCTTTCTTCACGGTTCGGAATCATGTCTTCTAAAAGTAAACACGTTACGCTGGACCTCAAGCAGAAACTCGAAATTTTAGATAAGTTAAATCGAGGTTCTACGCAGAAAACCATTGCTGCTGAGTTCAGTGTTGGACGAGCAACTATTTATGACATCAAAAAGGAAGAAGATGTTATTCGACAGTATTCAACACAAGTGGATATTGAGTTGGGAAAACGGAAGGTTATGCGAAAGAGTGAGAATGTAGAAATGGACGCTACCATAATGAAGAGCTGGAGAAAATTGTGGTCATTCATAAATGCCGAGTTGGATTTAGTAGGGAGTGACAGCGATGAGCCAGCCAATTCGGAATTATCAATTACTTTTTACACTGACATGTTCCACAACCTTCCAGGAGGAGAAGAAATTGATGATGAAGATGTTACTAAGTGAATGAATGAGGAAAACTCTGATACGGACCAAACTTTAACAGGTGAAGAAATAATCAAAAGCGTTCAAGAAAGTAATGATGAAAGTGATGAAGAAGAGGACACAGGAGGAGAGAGCATGAAATTTTCTCACATTGCTGGTGTTGCCGAGGTCTTTCTGGAGTACATTATGCAACTACCAGATACATGAAGTACCGATGTAATGCTTCTCAAGCGGTTGCGTGATAAGGCATGCCACCGTCGCGCATCCTCTCTGCGACAGTTAAAGATTAGGGACATGTTTCATAGTGAGTGATACAACTGTATAATTATGTACAGTATACAGTCAAGGACTAAGTGTTCTTTGAAAATTAATGTATTTTTGGATTTAGTAAAGTACATCCTCTGTTTTAAAATTGTATCCTTCCGTTTAATAAAGTACAGTACACTACATCCTCTGTGTTTTCAAAATAAATAAAAAACATAATAAAAGATTAAAATAAATTTCAGACACTTAATAATCCGGCACTTCCGCTAATCTGGCACCCATATGTGGCAGGAATGGCCGGATTAGCGAGAGTGTAGTGTATATAAAAAAAAATTCCCATAATTTTTGTACTTATGTTACAAATGGTTCAAATGGCTCTGAGCACTATGGGACTTAACTTCTGAAGTCATCAGTCCCCTAGAACTTAGAACTACTTAAACCTAACTAACCTAAGGACATCACACACATCCATGCCTGAGGCAGGATTCGAACCTGCGACCGTAGCGGTCGCGCGGTTCCAGGCTGTAGCGCCTAGAACCGATCGTCCACTCCGGCCGGCACTTACGTTACAGGCGAGTTTGAATGCTTTTCTTCTGATGAAGGTACTCATAGTAGTGTCTAAACCAGGTCAAAAGACTTAATTTTTGTAACGGAGGGCTGTTATTGCTTTTATTTTAATTTTACTGGCTTGGAGCCAAAACAATCACTGATGACCATCGACTTAATACCGAGTAGGTCCACCTTTGCAACCGAATACAGCAGCGTTTCTGCCTGGTACGTGTTCCAGAAGTCCTCGCTGGTTTTATGGAGGTGTGAGGTGCCAACTATTTAGGCACAGATCACGCAGTTTCCGTTGATTACAGGACTTCATCTTGAGTTGAGTATCATGCTCTTCAAACCATCGTAGCACGATTCTGTCTCTGTGACAGGGACAGTTACCCTCCCGAAGACACCATCACGGTCGGGAAAGACATCAATCATGAAGAGATACACATGGTCCCCACTTAAGGTTTGGTAGACAAATGTCACAGTGCCTTCGATCCCCACCACAAGTCCCGTGGAAGCCTATTTGAGAGTCCCCTGCAGTGTAATGCTGCCCCCACCGGTCCATGTCCGTGTCGCAGTGCATGCTTCGAGCAGTCATTCGCCTGGGTGACTGTATATCGTCACGACCATTGACCTGTTGTAACAAGAGCCGTAATTCATCTGACCGGGAGACACATCTTCATTGATTCACTGTCCAGTCTAAACGATCCCGTACCCACTGCAATCGTTATTGACGATGCCGTTGAGTCATCGTGTGAATACGTCTGCTGCAGAGCCCAATTTTCAACAATATGCGCTGGACGGTGTGCTCTAAAACACTTAACTGTACTCTGTCGCCCCTAACAGCTTCACAGAGAGAGAAGGCTCAGGTTCCCACGCCTCGTCGCAGAACGTGGAGCTCGCCCACCCGTCGTTTCACCGTCCTTCAGCCACTTTCCGTAGATGCTGACGACAGTAGGACACGAGCCATCTTCACCCTTTCTGCTGTGCTCCTTCCCAGATGCCGAGCCATAACAACCTGCCATTTGTCAAAGTCTCTTACGTCAGTGTATTTCCCCATTTGCGACCCACATCGTCGCTTGACTGATACCCCACTCATTTCTGCTCCGCTTATATGCCTTCCTTATCACGTCCCGTTTCCGTTAGGCCATCAGCCAGCATTCAGTCTTGTGGAGGACAGATGTCTTAATGTTTTGGCACGCCAGTGTATAACGCTTATAATTTTCCCTCGATTTCAGCCATTCGCAGTACCAGCATGGTATGACCAAGTTGGCGAAATGATACTACTAGATCTGTCAATCATTCAGTATGTTGACCCTGCAGCAACTGAAAAAGATTCTGCCCCCTTCAGAAAGCCTATGCTAGACTGCCCTCCCCACAGATACCACTCCGTATCGTTCCGGACTGCTGTGGCAAGGTCCACAGATCGTGAGTTGTGGGAAAGAGGGCGGGGAAGTAATACTGAGTTTGCCAGTATTCTTCCCAAAACCAGCAGATCTTTGTGTCTCCTTGACTTGTAAATTGTCTGCTCTATGGACTGGCTGATCGTGAGACAAAACAACAGGTGTCGCAGTTACAATGAGTCGTGTGTGACATTGTGGCACAGCGAATGTCCTGTGTTTGGGGGACACATCATAAAGGCAATTGGAGGAAAGAACGAGAATTCAAAATGTCAGAAATAGCACAAATGTCATTAGATAAAACTGTGTTTTCTCTTTCTCACTCTTCCCCCCCTCCTGCCCCCCCCCCCTCTCTCTCTCTCTTTCTCTCTCTTCTCTCTTCTCTCTCACGCCGACATATTGTGCATTAGGTAACTCCAATGCACATGCACAGTTTTGGCGTTGAGGCTCCACAAACAAGCCCTGTTTGCTTTTTATGCAGTCACGTGTACTACAAATCAATCCACGGTTGAATCCTACCGTTTGCAGGAAAGCTTCGTATCCATTTCCTTTTTACATACAATTTGTGAACCAGGTAGGAGAATTAATATTTCATTTCTGCAGATCTGTTAGCATGGAAAGCTCCGACTAGGACTTGTGAGTTAATAAGACAAAACTGCTGCTTTCCGAGAAAAATAGAGAAATTGATATTTAAATAAGAGAACACTAATAAAACAAACTGTGTATCTTTAATTAAAGAATATCTCTAGAGTCGAGCTCATGACATTTTTTAAAATTTTGTGCCACAGTCACATTCTTACGTGATTCGTTTCATCAGCATCAAATTGCCATCTTCACATCCAAACGGGAAAAAAGATGCAAAAACCACCACATAATTATATGTCTGACATATGAATACATTTAGTATTTCAAAAGAATAGAATCTCATAACAATACGTAACACTGTGATCTTAGTCTTGTTGATCAACGTGCATCTTCGCCGACTTGAGTAGGTGTTTTACCTGCTTCCAAACGTCACTGGTTAATGTTAATATTCTCTCGCTTTTGCTGTGTAAAATACTTTCTTAATACCGTTTATCTTGTAGGTACCAATTCTTTATTAAGTAAGTGATAATGCGTGCTCCTCAACGAGGACTGCGTACTGATCTTACAATTTATTATTTTATTGCATTTAACGTTTTTGTCCGTCGCGTGTAAAATTACATAGACCCTTTTACTTCTGTCTGGAACTGAAGGTGACCATTTCGTAAGGTTGAAACTAGGCATGTTAAGATATAAACGGGAAATCAGTATATTCACAAAACCAGTCAACATTAAGACTGTAAATCAAGTTCCGAGACACACAGTACATGACACAGTAAGTTACCACCTGCCATGCTCCTCGCAGTAATCTACGAATTATAGACATACATCTCGAAACTAGGTAACAACTGCCGGTCACGTGTCTAAGTCTCACTCCTGTCAAATTTTACACGAATGTCTTACCGACTGTGCAGCCGTTCGACGGATAGTTTGACTGCATTTATTATCCTCGAGCAATTTCCTGTTCACACCAGACAGTTCTGTTGTGATTTCAGACTCTGTTTCTTAATGGCCACAGGACAAGTGATCTCCTGAAGCTAAAATATGTGACGTGCATACTGTGGTTACCGACGACCGCCCCTAGGCTGTATATGAAACGACTATCGCGGTATTCATTAAAAAAATAGTCAATGGAGAATGCGACCTCCGGCTGCTCATAAAAATCCGACGGCCTCCGTGCTGTGGTAGGGGCAGGTATTTATTAATTAATCTGTTCATTATGAATTCTGGATTCCGGCGTTTGCGGTGGCGCCGATGTGTTACACTCCCGTTTAGCTTCAACAGTAATGAAAATTCCGGCTTCTTCCTGCTATCTTCTGTCGCTTATTTCACCTACGCATGCAGCTGTGGAATTTTGAAAGTCACCAACAGTGCATCTAAGAGGAAATGAGTGTTCTTAAAATAGTCGCACACAAAAGTAGTACTGAAATGTACTATCTGGCGCATTCTGACCATCATTTGTCCTTCAAGGTCGTCACGTGATCTTAAAGGTCATCAAGAATCTATCACGTGCACCCATGACGTCGTCCACGACTTTGAATGCATGACGACAATAAGATGGCAGGAAATTTCAAAATCAGAGATGGCGCTGCCAGTAAATTTAGATATGCAATATGGCTTTGGCGGGAAAGTGAAAAACATTCACCTATATACACGCTGTTTTAAAGTTCCGCATCTGTGTTTCATCTCTCGCTGTTTTCAAATTTAAATTTTAAGTGAAATACTGTAGCGTCTTTCTAGTAAAATTCATTTCACATTTGCCTCATCAGTAAATTTCATCACACCCTCTCTCTCTTCACCAATGTTAATGTCAAATAGCGTACACTCTCATCATCGGTAAATTTCATCTCTCTCTGTTTACATCATCTATTGTACTACCTCATAAGTAAATTTCATCCGCCCGCATCTCGTGGTCGTGCGGTAGCCTTCTCGCTTCCCACGCCCGGCTTCCCGGGTTCGATTCCCGGTGGGTCAGGGATTTTCTCTGCTTCGTGATGGCTGGGTGTTGTGTGCTGTCCTAAGGTTAGTTAGGTTTAAGTAGTTCTCAGTTCTAGGGGACTGATGACCATAGATGTTTAGTCCCATAGTGCTCACAGCCATTTTTTAAATTTCATCCCTGTCTTTGTAATATATTACAGAGAGAATGGAAAGGAAAGAACTACAACAGAAACATTTAAAATTTGTTATAAAAAATCCATCAAAGTTAGATGCGCGCCTGGTTGACTGTGACTTTGACATAGACTTTAGCTATGACAAGAGCTCATTTACACAAAATTCAGGCCGTACGGGTACTTTTGATCATGATGCTGATTTGCACAAAATTCAGGTCGTTCAGACACTTTTGATCATAGCGCTGATCTATACAAATTAAGATCGTTCAGTTGATCATGATGCTAATTTACACAAAATTGAGGTCGTTGAGATACTTTTGATCACGACACAGAAATTTCGGATCGTTTGGGTTCGACTGACACACTGAGAATCATAAGGGCCCAAAGCAAAGAAACCAAGTTTCAAGAAAAAGAGATTTTTGTGAAAATCGAATTTATAGGTAAACCTCCAGTCTCTCAAGTCCGAAATTCCTGTACTTGCTACAGAAAAAATATGTACCCACTGTATGTTATGAAATATGAGATAATATTTAAGATTACACGTATTTATTATTAATGTTAATTCACAAAATTTCCTTCTATAGGCTCTTGACAATGCGAAACTAGAATCGGAAACTAAAGAACAAATACTAAATGCAACGCACACCAGTGCTTATCATCATTTTTATAAAGCATTTTCTGTGCCTTGAGCTTCAGATTAAACTGCCGGTACACCTCCAGTTATGAAGTATCACTACCAGGTATATGATGTAGACACCAAAGAATGTTGTCAGCAGTAGATAACAACTTAGCAGTGCACAGCAACAAAATTACGTTTTGTGCTTTGGGCCCTTATGGAAATTAATAATCCGAGAAACCGGTAACAAATCTTTTCGTGAATGTTAATATGTAGAGTGTAGGACTACAGATTTAGATAAAGCAGGTTCACCATAAGGCCTACAGACGTCAGGAGCATGTTTACATGTTACAATCTCAAAACTAATGACAATGTGTTTTAGGCCCTTATGGTTCTCAGAACCTCAGTTGATCACGACGCAAAATACAGATCGTTGGGATACTTTTTTCATGACACAAAATTCAGGTCGGTGAGATACTTTTGAAGATGGCAGGCTGAGTTACTGACTGCCAGCTACTCTGCGGCGATGCCCCGTGGCGTGCGTAACCTAAGCTGTGCCTAGCAGGCGCCTCTTAGTGCAGTCGATTGTTGTGGCTCTTAACCATGCGGTCGCAGTCACCTCGCAAACGACATGTTTGCAGATCCATGTTGCTGGATACTCTTTTTTTTTACTATCGTTTAGTTTCATTTGTGTCAGTTTCTCGTAATTAATTATGATACTTCATGTGTATACGTAAAGTGCAGTCAGCGTTTACAAAATGTCGTTACTAACATGCAACACTATAGCATGCAAACTGGTACTTCTGACTGTTATATCAAGGTGGCCTACCTTATCTGGGATCGGTTACTCTTGTGACTGTGCCTGCAAATAACGAAAATATGATGTCTTCATTCACATCTACATGATTACTCTGCAATTCACAATTAAGTTCCTGGCACAGTGTCCATCGAACCATCTTCAAGCTATTTCTCTACAGTTCCACTCTAGAACAGCGCGGGAACGCTTAAATCCTACCTTGAGAGCTCTGATTACTCTCATTTTATTATGATGATAATTGTTCCCTCTGTAGGTGGACTCCAATAAAATATTTTAACATTCTGATGAGAAAGTTGTTGACTGAAATTTCATGAGAAGATCCTGACGCAACGAAAAACGCCTTTGTTTCAAGGGCTGCCACCCCAATTGGCGTATCATATCCGAGACACTCTCTCCCCTACTTCGTGACAATGCAAAACGAAGTGCACTTCCTTAAACATTGCCGAGCGGTTCTAGGCGTTACAGTCTGTAACCGCGTGACCGCGACGGTCGCAGGTTCGAAACCTGCCTCGGGCATGGATGTGTGTGATGTCCTTAGGTTAGTTAGGTTTAAGTAGTTCTAAGTTCTAGGGTACTGATGATCTCAGAAGTTAAGTCCCATTGTGATCAGAGCCATTTGAACGTTAAACTTTATCGATGTCCTCATTCAGTCCTATCTAACGTGGATCCCACACCGCTCAGCAATACTCCAGAAAAGGACGGACAAGCGTAAAGTAAGCAGTCTCTTTAGTAGACCTGTTGCATTTTCTATGTGTTCTAGAAATAAATATCAGTCTTTGGTTTACTTTCTCCTCAACATTATCTGTGTGATCGGTCCAAATTAAGTTATTCGTAATCATAATACCGAAGTATTTAGTTGAATCCACAGCCTTTAGATTTGTGTGTTTTATCCTGTAACCGAAATTTAACGGATTCTTTCTAGTACCCATGTGGCTGACGTCACACTTTTCATAATCTGAAATCAATTGTCATTTTTCTCACCATATAGATATCTTGTCTTAATTGTTTTCCAATTTGTTTTGCTCATCTGATGATTTTATAAGACGGTAAACGACAGCATAAACTGCAAATAATCGAAGAGAGCTGTTCAGATTGTAACCTAAATCGTTTACATAGATCGGGAACAACAGAGGGCCTACAACACTTCCTTAGGGAAAGCCAGAAATCACTTCTGTTTTACTCGATGACTTTCAGTTAATTATTACGAACTGTGAGCTTTGTGATAGGAAATCACTAATCCAGTCGCACAACTGAGACGATATACCATAGGCACGTAATTTGATTAGAAGTCGCTTTTGAGGGACTGTGTCAAAAGGCTTCTGGAAATCTAAAAATATGGAATCAATTTGACGTACCCCGTCGATAGGACTCATTACTTTGTGGGATAAAAAGCTACTTGTGTTTCACTAGAACGATGTTTTTATAATCCGAGTTGGATGTTTGTCAATAAATCGTTTTCTTCGAAGTAACATAAATTTTCGAGCACAGTATATGTTCCAAAATTGTAGTGCAAATGAACGTTAGCGATATGGGTGTGTAATTGAGCGGATTGCTTCTGTTTGCTTTCTTGGGCACTGGTGTAACTTCTGCACCTTCCCAGTCTTTAGGTACGGAGCTGCAACTATTATCTATAGGAAGATAGCAGCGCCAGAAGAGTGTAGCGATATACCGCAACTGGTTTTAAGTAAGTACTATGCTTTGGATATCTGCGTAATCAGGAGGAAGTGACTCACATTTTCATATCTAAATGTTATCTGCAGTAGCAAATTGCTCTAAATATGTATACGTTCAGTGGGTTGACTCCCAAAAAATCAAATGGCTCTGAGCACTATGGGACTTAACTTCTAAGGTCATCAGTCCCCTAGAACTTAGAACTACTTAAACCTAACTAACCTAAGGACGTCACACACATCCATGTCTGAGGCAGGATTCGAACCTGCGACCGTAGCGATCGCGCGGCTCCAGACTGTAGCGCCTAGAACCGCTCGGGCACCCCGGCCGGCTGACTCCCAAAATATGGCCACAAAGTTACATGAGTTATCTCTACGGTATTAAACCTTTGTCTCGATATTTGTCAACACACAAAGCTCGTCTTAGTAGTCTGAAAAGAATAATTATATCTTGGTGGTACTTCTGTGTAATAAGTAACCTTTTCTCCTTTAACATCTCTCGGTTTTCATCATTGCTGTTACCAATAAATGAAGGTGTAAAAACTAAATACTTGTAATTTTACAGTGTACCTCTTAGCACACAATATAAACAAACGTTATTGTACAAAGGTCTTGTAATAATGCTAGTTCAGTGTTCACAGCATGGGCAGTGAGATATGCTCGCTCGATAAATATTCCTAATGGATACTACTACAAGTGTTACATTTGTATGATTTCGTTATTTCTTCATTTATTGTTTAAACACTCTACATCACTAGAACTGTTCTTTTTTATGTTTTTAAAATGGTGGCTCATTCCATTTTTAAAACTGACTGTTTGAATGAGTCGTTCTGTTTTTCTTAAACGGTGACCCATTCCGTTATTTTTAAACGGTCTGCGTGAACGCCCCTTTCCATTTTTTATAAGCGGTCTGTGTGGACATCCAGTCAATTGTTTAAACTGTGACCCATTGCGTTTATTTAAACAGTGACCCGCTCTGTTTTTTAAACGCCTGTGCGAATGACCTACTCCTGAACAACCCATTCCGCTTTTTTACAGGGTACGATAATCGAACTTCGGTCATTCATAGATGCTGTTTTATATGTAAATTCATGGTGTAGAAATTGTGTGTGTGTGTGTGTGTGTGTGTGTGTGTGTGTGTATCTATAATAATTGACCAACCACAAGGATCACTGTAACCTCTTCTCTCTAACAGGTGTTGGAAAATCCTTTATGGCCTTCATTAATCTGCGATCTGTCAGAACTCCATTACAGCTAATCGTATAGCCTATATACCGCATGTCTTGTAGTGCGAAGTGACATTTCTCTGGGTATAGTATTAAGTGTGCTGCACGTAATCTCTTAAGCACCTCATTTAATTGTAGCAGATGTCCTTCCCCATCGTTTCCAAAGTCAGTTATGTCGTCCAAATGCGCTGTACACTGCGTTAGTTTTAACTGTCACGAAACTCCGTCTAACAAACGCTGAAATTTAGCTGGTACGTTTTCAATCCAAATTCCAATGTTGGTAATATTCCGAAGAAACTGTAAATCTCGTTGTCTGCTAGTCTTCCATTACCACTGCTAACTAATGATAACTTATCTGCAGATATCCAGTGCAAAAGTATCTGCACTGCACCAAATTGTCAAGGTTTTCGTTATGTTTGATATCGGATACATGTCTATAATTGTATGACTATGAATATATTTGTAGTCACAGCAATAGCTCCTACAGCGCTAATTTTTCCAATCCTTCTAAGTGGTATACCTTCTCTCTCAATACAGTCAAACTGGTGGCTGCCTTATGATTAGGGTCCACATTTATCTTATGCAAATCATCCTCCAAAAATCTTCAAATTTGCAACTAACAATCTTTAGACGAGTCCATGTCTTCGGTCCCAAGTTATCTATTTCAGGAGGAGGAGTTTAACGTCCGGTCGACCGCGAGGACATTAGAGACGGAGCACAGGTCCAAATTACAGAATGACGGGGAAGGAAACCGGACGTGCCCTTTTCAAAAAACAGTTCCGGCATTTTCCCGGAGTGATTTAGGGAAATCACGGAAAACCTAAATCCGGATAGCCGGACGGAGATTTGAGCCATCGTCCTCCCGAATGCGAGTCCAGTTTTCAATTCCTATGGGAACCACCTGCTCAGCATGTATCTCCTGTATGCATACATCACTTCTGCATACAAAGTACTATGCTTTATCCAATTGATCATTCGTTTTTAGTTACTCAACCACTTCCGACAATCATCCATACTTGTTTCCCTGTATCTTGCAGTACTACGTTCCTGGAAAGAGAAAAGTTCAAATTTTTATGCATTCTATGTGAGCACCATGTGTCACACTAAAAATGTCGAAACGGTGACTCATTTCCTGCCACACACGAAGCAGCTGGTCTCTCACTATCCAGTTCACAGCTCCAACAATGCGAAGTCGCAGAATTTGAAGAGTGTCAGCCAAAGGACAATAAAAATGCAGGCTTTTAGGTAACTGCACAGATAAAAGTCACAAGGCGTGAGGTCTGGAGAGCTGGAAGACCACCGGCGATGAAATTCATCTGGTACTCCTCCTCTTCCAATCCAACTTTCTGGAATAGTGTCATTGAGGTAACGTCGGACGTGCTTAGAGAAATTCTCTTGTCATTGTATTATGTTGTCAGTTACATCAGTATAAGCAATACCCAGAGAGAAATGTTTTCACACAGATGGCTTCCTATTTGAATGTAACGTTACCTTGTGATCCCTGTCAGCCGATGGCAGACAGTTGTGTGAGGTCTTCATGGGCTGGTTGCCGGCCGCAGCGGGCCGCACTAGTGATCTGAAGTTGTATACTGCAGTGTATCAAGTTCCATGCGCGCAAGCCGATTACTGCCATGAATCAAATACTCAGCGTTGTCTGTGATTCCTTGGATTATGAAGGGTGGAGGAAAGTCAGGGGTCAACGTCCGAGGTCACTAGAGAAGTAGCACAAACTCAGACCGAGCGCGTCCGTTTCAAATGAAACATCCTGAAATTTATCTTTTCATGCAAAACGTTTTTTCCATAAACACAATATATGTTGATGATGATGATGAAGTCCAATACTCGGTGACGGAGCGTAGGGGAACAGCTTACTGATTTGTCTCCTCCCAAGATATGTAATGATTCTAAGTTCAAAACTTGCTGTAATGAGTTGTTTAGGAATTCAAGTATGTGATTTTCTTTTCAATATAGATATCTAAAGCTTTTGAAGTTTTCTCTCCAAGTATTATTTGCTCACTATATGTTATACTCAAATTTGTTATAGTACCTCTACTATGCCGAAATGAACGTCTTTTTTTTACATTTTTAATTTTTTTTACTGAGAGTGAGACCATTTGTAGAAAACTACTCAGTTATACCTTTAAGAATACCATTTACGATTTCACCTGTTGCTGTATGTACATTTTCATCGAATGTAATTGTAGTTGCGTCTGAAACAATAATTCTTTTTGTTGTATATTAGGTGGAAGGTCGTTTATTTTCATATGAGAAATATTAAACCTAATATTTAGCGTTTTGGAACTCCATTATTGATTTATTGACAACCGGCCATGGTGCCCGAGCGGTTCTAGGCGCTATAGTCTGTAAGCGCGCGACCGCTATGCTCGCAGGTTCGAATCCTGCCTCGGGCATGGATGTGTGTGATGTCCTTAGGTTAGTGAGGTTTAAGTAGTTCTAAGTTCTAGGGGATTGATGACCTAAGAAGTTAAGTCCCATAGTGCTCAGAGCCATTTGAATCATTTTTGATTTATTGACATTATCCATTGGTAGTGTATACCACGGAATCAATAAAATCTCAGCTCACATAGGAGGATATTGTGATGCATACATTCAAAAACCCTAGATCGCTCATAGAAAATGCCAACCGATGCTTTTTCTTTTATTTAATGCTTATAAAATTTGAGGAGCGAACATGTAAATAACATTCTTATTTGAACAAGTCTTTTTAAAACAAAACTATGATTTACTAACTATATTGTTAGTCGGGTAGGATACAACTGTAAAGTATACACCTTCTCAAAAATTTTGTAAAAAGATGTCACTAGTGAAACAGATCTGTAGTTGTTTATATCTCTCCTATAGCGTTATAGAAGGATTTAACAACAGCGTATTTCAGTCTGTCTGGGAAAACGTCCTTAGTTAGTGATGTATTACACATTTCACAAAAGATATTACTCATTGTATGAGATTAACGTCTTAGTACTCTATTAGAACCATAAAATCCAGATAAACTTTTATTGTTGATAGAATATATAATATTCTTAATTAAGGACAAGTGGATGAGACAGATGTATGATCTAATGCTATTACAGTTCCCTTTTCAGTGTGTTATTTCAATTTTTCTTTTGAAGTGTTCATCCCTAACTTGTGACTGATCAATTACAGTCCTTCCATATATATCAGTAGTTATATGTCCTGTTTTCTTGTCTCTCGTTCACTACGTTCCACGTACACTACAATATGTTGCCAGAATTACTGAATTCTGACATAATCTGCATCTTTGTTGATTTTTAATAACTTTTCCGAAATTCTGAATAATTTTTGTTGTGCGTATGTACTGTGGGACCTTTACGTTTCCTTAACAACAGATAAATTCCCATTTTCCTTTCACAAGATACATTAACCCCTCTCACACTCCACAGTTTCTTACACGACTGTTTTGTGCCCTTTCTGATTAGTTTACGAAGAAAGCTTTCATCAAAGAATGGTGTGATTTTATCATGGAATAGATTAAATTGTGCATAAGCATTTTGTTCACTATAATTTCATTACAGGCCATCTTTTGTAAACTATTCTTAAAAACTTTTCTCTTGAATCATTAATTATTCTGATGCACCGTAAGAGAAGTGTATACTGTATACCTTGTGATCTCGTGTATCGTAACTAACTATGCAACATGATTAGAGAGAGCATTCGTTTTTGGGTATACGTTTATTATCTTACTTTGAGCTTCATAAAAGAAAGCATTAACAGACAGAGATCTATTGTCCTCAGTTGGAAAGTTATCTACTGCGATCAAATATTAGGCATTAAATCAACTTTCCAACATAACTGTTCCTAACGTAATCCCTTACAAAACAAACATTGAAATTTGTACAGGTTATTAATTGCTTTATGTTTTCTGACAGGTAGCATATTAAGGAATCCATATTTCTCATAAACAGTTCAAAATTTCACAACTGGGATCTCTGGTATCCCGGTCCACCAGCTTCGAAAGCCTATCGGAGAACAAGGAATCTGATCTCGGCCGTTAATGCTATCGTCGCCTGCCACGGAGCCATACACCATCGCGCCAGCCAACTACAACTCGCGACCACACTGTAAGCTTCGCCCCTCAGCGACACAACACTCAGTGCTGTATTCCCTCCACTGTCATCTCGTTGTCGTAACGCACCGTTGTTTCCTGGTCTCCGCTCTTGCTACGTCTCAGGTTTTCTGTCTCCGGACCACTCTTTGGGCTTCGTTTATCTGTAGTAGCTTCCCCTCTTCTCCATTTCACCATAGTTTGTCTTTTCTGTTCGCACTCGGCGTTCCACTGTTGATGGTTCCAGATCAGTCTCGTCGGGTTTCTTTTGAGTCGTACCTGACTCCCTTCTATGTGCAGATCTGTATAAAATCTATTCCTCCTTTTCCCATATTAGTTCTATAAGAGTAAAAGGCTTGAGCTCAATCCTTTAGATTCAATTTCGTTAATTCCGTGGTTCATGGGGTTCAGGCAGGAACAGCATCTCTATATTTCCCGAGCTCTCGTAAACTTCCATACAGACAAGAAGCTCTTACACGTTATTACTCAATCCTCGAATATTCTAATGAAATAAGCTAACATTACTGTTCTAAGCATTCTTATACATTTAGTGAGCCTCTTCGGTTGTAACTTACTTGAGAACAGGTTGACTGAATCCTTACAATAATTTGAAAAAGGTACCCTTCTGACATCAGTATTCACAGGGATCTTGCTGTGCGTGATGTAGGTAGTGTTTGGTATATCCCCATCTGATCATATTATGAAGGTTTTCACAACCTGTTGTCTTAGCTGCTGCATTGTGTGGTCGTGGTCCATAAAACTTCCTTGTTCCTCGCGTTTCATCCAGAGCAGCGTTGGACAACTTCAAAAGTGCTCTTATCTCCGCTACGTATCGCCGATTCAGTAGGATCAGGAGCACCCCTGGAGGTTTCAAAAGCAGCTCAGGGTGAAACATCAGAAGCAAAAGTTTCGTGGACCACGACCATTCTCATACAACCTAGAAGATTCACCAGCTGCTGTATACTAACCTGGCAATTATAGCAACATGCTTTGCACTCATGAGGAGGTTTTATTTCAATCAGCAGCAGCCAGTTCACAACATTGTTGACCCATGAATGGTCATGGTACAGTAGGATACACACTTTTCTGAGCAGTTGCTACTCCTACTCCACCCCAGTCATCCCTGATACTGTAATTTCGGTATTTAAACAGGCTGTTCCCTACTCCGCAATTATGATCACGTGATACTCTTTGTTAAAATCCTTAGACAAGTTCCTATGCCCTATGTCACCTGGCTAAGGCTGAAACTTGGCTTCTCCATATTTGTGTTCTGATACTCTCTTCCTCAATTGTCCTCTACCACCTGGCCTACACCCCTGCACAGGCTAATACGTAGCAGCAAGACTCTTTCGTTCCTAATCTCTTTTTACCGAACTGCACTTAGTTTCTTTGCTGAACGTATGCTTCACCTTACTATGATCTACATTAGAATGAGGCCCTTCGCTTTCAACTTCAGGTAACAAGTACACTTACCAGGTACTGTAAGCTCAAACGTAGTCGAAGTTGAAGAGCGTATCCCGTTTCGTCCCTTACATATTACATTTAGCTGGAGCTCCCCTTCAACCTACATAGTTCAGTTTTCACGTAATCTATTCCAAACTGGAGGGCACAAATTCTTGATTCCCGTTCAGTGACTCTCTTATCTTTCGGCAGAGCCTACAGTTCAATGGGAGGACCTCATCGGTTCTCCCATTCAGTTTTCTACTACGCCCCAACGGAACTCCAGCCTACAATCTTCATATACCATTCTCTGATTACTTCCCCGCGGCAGCAGGCTCCCTTATAACGCATTTCATCACGAATTTTACGCTTAAAAACAAAAGTAACTCACTTAACACACTTTACACTACACGAAGTTTCGCTGTTTACGAGCCGAAAAGTTCGGCTTGAGGTTAGAGCTTCACATATTACATAAAAAGAAAAATTATTTATTTTTGCTTAAGACAAAAACTCAGCAACCACTTGACTGCAGTACATGTTAACTAACTCATTTACGATAAAATCACATTTTAATCACAAGTTATCACAAATGTTACTTGATATTTGGCAATGTTCTTTATCAGCAAAATACGGCCCACTTTGAGTGAGGCGATTTTACACGATTATTTAAATAAAAGACCTCAGCTCCAATTAATAAGATGAAGGAGACACGGAGTTAGCACCGTCACTGCTAGTGGACATCGCTCCGCTCCGCTGGACCGTCTCGCTGTGCTGCGACTTGTGCTCTGTCGATAGGGCTCCACTACAGCCCAGTCTCATTGACTGCATCCTCAGATAGAGGCTGAGTTTCTGCAACTCGCTCTTCCTTCTGCTTCGTTTATTTTCTCGTGGATTCAATTTAACATGTTTCACTCGACGAACGCGAACATCTTCAGAACTGTGGAAATGCAATGTGTTACACCACAATACAATTAGATAAATTCACAGACTCAGTTTACAACGTGATATTGGTATATGTGTCGTGTCTGTTCTGTCAGAGACGTCCGAGAAAAGTGGCACCATTTTTGATACAGCAGCCACGTATACAGGCTATATCGGGTATAAGTACAGATATTTCTGTTGGTGGCTGAGGACAGCGTACTTAACAACATTACATCACTATTCATCATCTGCAGAGTAATAATTACAGGAACTACAAGTCGTATGTTTTTAGGTTGGTTAGTACCTCCATGTACAGGTTGGGTGTTAGAGTACGGACGTATGGACGTGAAACGGTTAGTTTATACTGACAGGTATAGCCCACTTAGTGGTGCAGTCCTACCGCGCAGGAAACATCAGGTCGCAAAGTCCTTGACGGTTTGTGGGAATACTGCTGGACGCATAGAAAACACAACCCATCGCTAACATCCGCTACACCATGTCTATTCATTGTTTAAGAGAAATCCAGACAGCAGTCGCAATTGTACAATGAATTACATTCAATGGCGACAAGTGAAAATTTGTTCCAGACTGGGACTCGAAACCGGATTTCCCGCTTTATGTGAGTGGTCGGGTATATATAATTTGTATTTCCTTTGTACCACAGCTAAAATACATGTAACTAACACCACATCGAGCACTAAGTAAACAAAACAAAGAATCTCGGGACTTCCCTACTTCGAGGTAATATTAGTGGGGAAACAGCAAACGTGTTTCTCACACGATGCAGAAAAGTGCGCCGCTACTCTTTTTACGCTTCATCATCCAGGTATGCCTCAACGCATGTTGTATGTTACCCCACCGATAATCAGTCGCGTTATTGTCAGCTCAGTCAGTGGGTGTCTTCTCCTACCTGTCGATGATCCAGCTGCGTGGAGGGTCGCGTACGCACTTCCTAAGTAATTAGAAAAATATTACCGATATTTTGGTGGTGGTGGTTAGTGTTTAACGTCCCGTCGACAACGAGGTCATTAGAGACGGAGCGCAAGCTCGGGTTAGAGAAGGATTGGGAAGGAAATCGGCCGTGCCCTTTCAAAGGAACCATCCCGGCATTTGCCTGAAACGATTTAGGGAAATCACGGAAAACCTATATCAGGATGGCCGGAGACGGGATTGAACCGTCGTCCTCCCGAATGTGAGTCCAGTGTGCTAACCACTGCGCCACCTCGCTCGGTTATCGATATTTTGGGTTCTGCACAATCTTACAATGACGTTCTTATAGGTTGTTCCAGAAGTCCAGTACATCTTTGGGTCCATCGTGAAATAAATATTGAACCGCGTACCCACGGACCCACGTGACTGCGTTGGATTTGGTGTGAGGGAAATACAGTTCATCCGGACAACGAAGAAGCCAGGGTGCGATAAGTTCCGGGGTCACCCGTAGAAAGTGCGACAACATATGTCGCACCAAGCCCCATACGTCTTCTGCCGTGCCACATCTGAGAAGGTGCTCGCGCATCTGGTACTCCGCAGTTCGCACATAGAGGCAAGTCCACCATATTTATCTTGTGGAGGCGCGATCGGCTGATTTTTTTACCGTTAACTGTGATAAACCATGTGGATCGGACGTCGGTATCCAGTGTAACCTCGCACACCGTCCGCCACACCACCTTTCAACTAACATGAGGGCTCTTGACTTCCACGACGTTTGGTGGACGCCTCTGTTGTACAACGCTATATATCTCCGCGCCGTCGCCTGTTTCGACGGTGGTACTGTGATACGGATGTAACTGTGTTCAACGTAAATGTGACCGAAGTAGTAGAAAGACTGGAGTATGCCTTGCGCCGTCAGTGGGGTCGTAAGTGAGTGCGGGGCTAAGAACTCCAGCAGCAAACCCGTCCAACTTTCCGGTCGGTGGTGCCACAGCTTGATGTGCGAAATGACAAACAGGACCACCACTCCGTCGTGAACATGGACTAGGCCGACACCTCCCCTGCCTGGGGGGAAGGAACAGCGATTCATAACTGACTCTGAAGAACGTGCCTGTATTGACGTAGCCTCCGAATTCGGCTAATATACGTCGAGCCAATAGTAACAGTATTGGAAGTACACGCGCTATGTGTGGAAGACGCGATAGTAGACAAACACTGACGAAGTCTGTCCT